>NC_134892.1:16126067-16283567 GCF_041734735.1 Babylonia areolata
ACTTCCTACAGTAGTTTCAAGGTACTGTACACGGTTGAAATATATGGGTGGTATAATAAAGGTACTGGTGAAAAGGTGTGGGAATTTCTCATGTGTGGCTTCTCTCCAGGACTTCATATGATATTCCTTCGGAATAATCTGAAATAAAGAAAGTTTGTTACTCTCTTAATGTGTAAATATTTCTTTGTCTCTCAATCTTTCTATCTGTAAATCTGGATCTCTCACTTCCCTTTCCTCACACACACACACATCTATATATGATAATAGATATTTATGATTTATATCTATCTATAATTCATATTTATATTTATCTGTCTATGTATGTGTGTGCGTATATATATATATATATATATATATATATATATATATATATAACATATATATATATATATATATATATACACACACACACATTGTGAATGTGTGTGCATAAGTATGCATGTGTGTGTGTGTGTGTTTGTGTGTGTGTGTGTGTGTGTGTGTGTGTGTGTGTGTGTGTGTGAAACCGTCAATGCATAATGATCCTCGTTATGAACAGTGTAAAAGACGACGTTTTTTTTGTATGTAAATCGAATGGCCAAAGTACACACACACACACACACACACACACACACACACACACACACACATACACACACACACACATATATATATATATATTTGTGTGTGTGTGTGTGTGTTGGTGTCTGCTGTCACTCTCACTGCCTCCCAGTTCAGTCTGTTTTTTGTGAACTGGGTTATTTTTTGCGCTGACCTGAAGACCTGAAGACGAGAGTCCAGTGCATGCTGGAGCCGAGCTACCTGAGCCAGGCGGACCATTGACGGACTCACTGTCTTCCGACTCTGTCGCCGTGTTGTCCTGTAACAAATGTTTGAGTTGATCAGCTCGATATGGCCACACCCATTTTCCATACTGCTTTTCAACGAATTCATTTTTACTGAAATTTTCATTACATCATTTGACACCCATATCTAGCTTTCCGTAGCACTTCCTGTGTGCTCATCTACAAACTTTTAAACGCTTAATTCTTATCATCATCATCATCATCATTATCATCATGGCTGTGTCTCGGGAATCAAAGATGATGATACGCTGTGCCATCACTGAAGGAAGTCATCAGAGGACACGTCACAGAGCTTCGTCACCTCTGACGTCATTCATCAGGTCACGTTGGGGGCTTCTGATGACGTCAATTCCGACAGTAGTTTCAAGGCACGCACATTTCCAAGTTATCTATATATAGATCAATCATTATGTACACATACGTACATGCATACATACACATAGATATGTCGACACGGACAAACACAGGCTGATACTGTATCACAAACATGCTCGCATACAATATGATATAAACACAATCACACACACATACACAATCTCGCACACAGTGGCACACACACACACACACAGAGCACACACACACACACACACACACATCCCTCGAACTGACCTCTGTCGAATCTTTCCGGATTCTGCTGTTTTCGCTCCCAGTGCCTCCCAGTCCATTCTGTCTGCTATGACCTTGACCGCACTGAGAGAAGAGCTGGACTTTTCTGACTAGGAGCCTTTGACGGACTGGCCATGAGTTGTATAAGCAGCTATGGACCTCAGTGTTGCACGGAACACAGGAAGAACGACGCTCCACCGATTCCGGTCTCGCCATGTTGCTCTGCTAACGAATTGATCTACTGCTCAACAGAAATCGAAATCATTGGTAATCACTGACGGATCTGACATTGCTGTAGTTATTGTTAGTATCATCATCATCTTCTTCAAAATCATCACCATCGTCATTATGAACATCATTGCTATCATAACTGAATCTTCCTAATCGTCCTATAAACATCATCGTATTATCACCACCACCATTGTTATTATCCTTTGCTTCACAACTGTTGCTTTTGTTGTGTCATCGTTTTGAGGCGAAACAAGATAGGCAAGGCCTTCAAGACTCACGTGTAATACCCACTGAACTCAACATTTTAATGCAGGAATTACAGAAATAAAAAGCTGATATATAAAACATCATTGTGCATGAGTTAAAAAATAAAAAAAACAAAAAAGCTATTGCATTCGATTGTGACTTTGGCCTTTGACATTATTGTTTTTGTTTGTTTTGTTGTTGTTGTTTTTGTGTGTTTTTTTTTCTAATTTTTGCTTTGTATTATTTTGTTTTACTCATAATGACAAAGTAAGTTCGGTGAAGACTGGATTTAAAACGTAGGCTTTATCACATTTCTTCGTTTTATTCCATAATTCGTCATTTTGTCACCTTGGACTCTGACCCCTAGTCTCAAACACTCTACATGGGATTTGTTCAAATCATTAGTCTACCAGTAAGCGTAGCAACTCTGAAGAATAATTATGCATACGCAAGACCTTATCTCTTGTATTCACAAGCTTGTTGTGTTGTTGCTGTTTTTATATATTATTATTATTCATGATTTATTACTATTATTGCTATATCATTATTATTATCATCATTAGTATCATCATCATAATTATCATCATTATTATTATCATCGTTATCATCATCAACATTATCATCATCGTTGTTGTTGTTATATACTAGTGATCCCTGATGATTTTCTATTTAGAAATATGAAAATGAATAAATAAACTATGTAATACATCAATGAGCTCTACCAATGCATGTTTTTCTTATTTTGCCAGACACAGGTTGGAACAAAACTAAGCTGACAGTTAAAAACTCGCCACAAAGTGTCGGTTCTAGTGTGCTGCAGCTGGATGCACGGAAATAAAAGGGATGTAGTGGGGTTTCTTTTGTAAAAGGTGTTTGTTTTGTGAGTGTGGTTGTTCGATTCTGATAGAAGAGAGAGGATAACAGACAGGAGGATATAGGATCGACTAATGATGCACTCACTCACTCTCTCCTCACATCAATAGCAGGGCCACATGGAGTGGTTTTTATAGAGTGTTTACTTTTACAATGTACATGGGAAATCAGCACACACACTAAGCAGTTCACCCTACACCTAAAGCAGCACCTATAAGCAGCACACCTGGAACACAAACACACAACCAAAACCCAGGTCAGATAAAATCTCAAATATCTGGACATCACTGACATGAAAGGCCTTCACCCTCTCAGCACCTTTCATCACATGCCCACCAGTATGCACTATTCTCATGCATAGATCTATGTGAGGAAATACAAGCTTCATCAAGCTTACCTGCCATCAGCAGTGACATACCAATTACCATACTGTGTACAAAACATATCACTGACCAATACAACCCTGTGTTCCAACTCATGTTACCGATCATTCAGCTAAACTGTGTGTTACCATGACCAAACAAATCTCCTCTTTGCCTTCACAAAGTGTCCCACTGACACAAATACATGTGTGGAAATCATTACTTCCAACATACCTCTGGTAAACAGCAATATGCAACCATATAGCACTGACCCTCAGTGCTCTCATTGTTAACAAACTCATTAATCACATTAGTATGTTCCTTCCCACTTTGTCTGAACAAAGTAAACCACTGACACAAAGCACAACTCCTACACATGTTACCACAACTACCAACAAATCAAAAGGAGGAGTTTGTATTATACTCCATGTTTGGTGTTTACATATACTTACCATGTCAAACTGATGCAAACTAGGCCTATGGTTTGCTCTGTTTGGCCAAATTTCGCGCGGCTAACAGTGAAAAGACGCCCCTCTTAGTCTGGCCCGCTCTTAGCCAATCAAACGCCTCTAACAGCTATAAGCGCTGAATCATTCCGTGGCCATGAATGAAAATGCCCCATGAGAACCACGGCGGAGACGCGGGGACGGACGGGCGGGCATTCGAGTTTGACATGGTAAGTATATGTAAACACCAAACATGGAGTATAATACAAACTCCTCCTTTTGGTGTCATATACTGTACCATGTCAAACTGATGGAGAATTTAAAGCAAATGGAGGAGGGCAACGCCTACTGGTTCGTATGGGGAGCCCTTGAAACTGAGACGGCAGTGTTAGCCACGACAAAGGAAATCCCCTTGGAACCGTCAGCCCTGGTCATACGGAAATCCCGGAGGTAGAAGTTGATGAAGGGATTCTCCGACCGCCAGAAGGCTGCCTCCAAGACTTGCTGCAGTGGTACCGAGTGCTGGAAAGCAGCCGAAGTAGCTATGGCCCGCACTTCGTGTGTTCTGGGATTAAGACAACTGAGATACTTGTGTGCATGAGAGTAGGCTCTACGAATGACTTGGGAAACCCAGCGGGAAATGGTGCCTGCAGCGATATCTTTCTTGTAATTCTCATTGAGGGAGATGAGAAGGGCCTCTGAGAAGAACGCCTATGGCGAGACCTATTGCAATAGTATTTGAGGCACCGAACGGGGTAGAGATGCCTATCTTCATCATCTTGTGCCAGAATATCCGACAAAGGTCTGACCTTCAGAGAGGGGGAAGGGACCTCGGGGTCTTGGTTCTTAGCCAGAAACTCTGGAAGGAAACGAAGAGTGATGGAACCATCTCTGTGGAATGCTAGATCTTGTGGCATACCACTAAGACCATGAATCTCACTTCTACGACGGCCCGTGGCCAGCAACAGAAGGAAAGTGGTCTTGAGAGTGAGCAGGTCAAAAGGAATAGTCCCCAGCGGCTCAAAGGGCTGTTTTCGAATGAAATCCAGCACCAGGAACAAGTCCCAGAGGGGCACTCTTCTGGGATTCCTAGCTTCTTTCAGAGAGGCGCCCCTAGCCACTTCTCTGAGCAGGAAATCAGCTTCAAAAGCGGGACCACCTAGCTGTTTGATAGTGGTACAAATGGCAGACCTGTACCCTCTCACAGAACTAGCAGACAGGTTGAGAACCGAGGAGCAGTGAGCCAGAAAGTTGGCCAGCTGCATGCTCGTAGGGTTAGTGGGGGGAATGTTCTGAGCTGTACACCAACTCAGCCATTTCTTCCATCGAAAGTCATACAAAGTCTCTGTTCCCTCCCTCCTGGCTTTGGAGACTATGGAGAGGAGGTCGGAGGAGGCACCCCCCTTGGTCAGCGCGGCCAACACAGAGGCTGACCGAGGGGTGGAAGACTTCAATGGTGATGCTGACAGATCCGCCCGCACAGCAGCCACGCGTGCAGGTGGAGCATTTGAGGATTGGAGTGAGGAATGCCCGAACGAGGCTGCCTCAGCAGATGAGGTTTGGTTTCCAGTTCCAGTGGTGGAACATGTGTCAGGGACTGAAGGACCGGAAACCAGGGCTGGGCTGGCCATTTCGGCGCAATGAGGATCATCTGCGGGCGTTCCAACCTGGCTTTCCGTATCACCTTGGACAGGATTGGAAAGGGAGGAAACGCGTAGGCAATCAGACTGCTCCAGTCTAGAGAGAGAGCATCCACTGCCCATGCCTCTGGGTCGGCAACTGGAGAGACGTAAGTGGGAAGTCTCTTGCTGAACCTTGTCGCAAACAGGTCCACCATCGGCCGGAACCACTGTTCCCACACTCCTTGCAGGGTGTCCTTGTCCAGGGTCAAATCTGTGTGTATGACACTCTTGGACCTGCTGAGAGCATCTGCCAAAATGTTGTCTTTCCCTGCTATGTGTCTCGCTGAAAGTGCAATGCCCTTGCTGTGGCACCAACGGAGGAGAGCCTCGGTCCGCAGAGAGAGGTCTGCCGAGTGCGCTCCGCCCCCTTTGTTCACGTAACAAGCGACTGTTGTATTGTCCGTGAACAAGCGAATGGTCTTGCCTTTGGCCTCCGCTATGAAGTGCTGGAGAGCCCTGCGAACTGCCTCCAGTTCCAGAACATTGATGTGGCATAGGCGCTCCTCCGGGGACCAAGTCCCTGCTGCATGGAGTGAGTCCATGTGGGCTCCCCAGCCCATGGAGGAGGCGTCTGTGAATAGTGCCACCTGAAGAGTAGGTGGGGCTATGGGCACCCCCTGTGTCAGAAGAGGGGTGGTTAACCACTCTGATGTCACCTCGAGGAACCACTCGCCCAGACATATCCGGGTATCCCATGGCTGAGTGCTCTGGGACCACCGTAGCCTGAGTGCCCTCTGAAGAGGGCGCTTGAGAACCCTGCCCAGAGGGATGAGAGGTGCCATGGACTCCATCATGCCCAGGAGGGAAGAAAGTGTCCGCGCCGTTGCTTGGGAGGAATGGCGCAAGTGGTTGAGGAGGCCCGCCAGACGGTCCCACCGATCTGGCGTCGGAGAGACTATCATGGACCGCGTGTCGAATCTCATCCCTAAGAAGTCGAAGGACTGGCTCGGCGACAGATCGCATTTCTCCTGGTTCGTGATGAAGCCCAGTTGGGAGCACAGGTCTAGAAGTCTGGCTGTATGACTCTGGCACAGAGCCTGTGACTGGGCCAGAATCAGCCAGTCATCCAGGTACACACAGAGCCGAATGGACTCCGACCGGACGATTGACACCAATTCCCGCACCACCTTGGTAAACAGGAAAGGGGCAAGGGACAGACCAAATGGGAGGGCAGAGAACTGGAACACTCTGTCCCTCCACACGAACCTCAGGTACCGGCGGGATGCCGGGTGGATGAGGATATGGAAATAAGCATCTTTCAGATCGATGGACGTCGCCCAATCTCCCCGTTGCATGGTCTCCCGAATCTGTGCCTTTGTGTCCATCTTGAATTTCATCTTGGGGAGGAATCTGTTGAGGGGGGACAAGTCCAGGACTGGTCTCCACCCTCCGGAGACTTTTGGAATCACGAACAACCGGCCGTAAAAACCGGGGCCCGGGTCCGAGAGTTGAGATATCGCCCCTATGAGGAGTAGGAGCGATATCTCTTTCTCTAAGACGCTCTCCTGCTCCATCGAGCTGGGCACATAAGGAGGAGGAGTGGATCTTAGAGGGGGGCGGTCCCCCACCCAAGGGAGCATGTACCCCGACTCTAGCACCGACACAATCCAGTCGTTGAGTCCCAGAGCACGCCACTGATGAGCGTGCCGGGACAAGTTTCCTACTTGGAGGGGCTGAACGACTGGCGGTGCTGAATCGGGGCCCAGTCATTGGGGGTGCTGCCTTCTGGCCTTGGGCATGGCCGGACGGCTTGGACGGCCATGAGGTGGTTTGTTCCTCTGCCGCTGATTCTGAGCACGCCGCTTTGGCTTAGGAGGCGAGGTATATGGAGGAGCCCTGGTGGCAGGTCTCTTCAATGGCATAGAACCCTGGCGCCCCTGGGAGGATTGGGCTAAATATGAGGCCACCTCCCGGTTTGTCTGTGCCCTGTGGCTGACAAAATGCGGCACATACTGGCCGAAGAGGGAGTGCTGCTGTGCTGGGATGGACCGCAGGGCAGCCCTCTCCTCTACTGGAATGTTAGAGAGGCGGAGAACAGCATCCCGCCGCGCTAGCACCGTATTGAAGTGAAGGCTGGTAGCTGCGTCTGCAGCTGCCGTGAGACCAGACGCTACTCGATTGCCAAAAGTGTTTAACCTCGGGTCTGAGAAGAGGCCAGGCAGGCCAGAGGAAGGAGACTCTGTGTCCTGCTGAACTGGACGTCGTTCCCACAGCTCATTGGCTCTGTGGAGGAACGCGTCAAAGAAGGTATAAGCCGTGGAAACCTCGAGGAGGCAGCGGCGGGCCAGTTTGTCCCACTCTGCAAATGTCTTAAAGGGAAGAGGTGGGGAAGGTGGTGCGCTGTGAGACCAACATCCTTTCCTGCGCGGAGGGCTCTGCTTCCCTGTAGGCAGGGTGGTCCTGTGTGTACCAGGACCACACTCCTCCCTTGGAGGGATCTTTAAGGAACTTGCCTGGGGCAAAAGCGCCCGGGGCAGAGAGTGACTCCCTGCCTGGAGGAGGGATGGAAGCAGCACCCCTGACGGTGCGGGCTGGCTTATTAAGCCACTCCTGAGCCATTTCTGGCACTCTGAGTCGCCTTGTGGTTCTGGAGTTAGAGTCACCTGACCGTAGGAGGGTTAAGGGTGACAAAGTTGCCTGAGGGACTGATTCAGCATGTGTGACCCTATTGGGGAGGGTCAGTTCGAGCTCGGCAAAGTCCGAGTTTGGTTCAGGCTGGTCCCTAGGGAGGCGTGGGCTCCATCTGTCGCACTGGGATGGGGGCGAAGAGTGCTCATCCGCTTGTTCGTCCTCATCCGAAGACAGGGGCTGTCCTTCTTGTTCACAGTCCATCCCCTGCTGGGTGCCATCCCAAGTGGATGTACCCACGGGGGCGTCCTGTGGGCTGTGGTCAGCCCAGTGGGATGAGCTGGGGCGATCCCGAGCAGGGACCCTGGTCTCCTCTGTTATGTCCTTGACACCTGAAGAGGGTGGGGAGTGTGTGGACCGTAGGTCCAACCATGCTTGGGATGGTGGGTGCCACACCTTCTCAGAGAGAGCGTCCCTGGACGCCAGAGGGACCCACGAGTGCTGTGAGGGGACGAACACCCACTCATCTCCTTTTAGGACCGAGGGCTGGGTAGGTGGGAACAGCAGGCTCCCACGGGCTGAGCGGGGTCCCTCAGCTGCCGTCGGTCCTGAAAAGGAAGCCGTAGTGACCGTGGCGGTCACCTGCGTGCTGACAGAGGACCGATTCGAGGCTGTAGTGTTAATACTGGTCGAGGAGCTCAACCTGCCCAACGAGGAGTCAATCCCTCTTGTCGGGGCTGTGTGTGTCACTCTGTGGTCTGTGCTGGGTTGGGTCTGGTGGGGAGCGGACCAGGGGTTAGTCCCTGGTCCTCCCGGGAACCCAGCATGCACCATAGGTGCACCCCAGTACGGGTAGAATGGGGGATACCACCCGTGGGCACCAGCCATCCCGTGACCCCAGCCCCAAGGGTCACTGGTGCCTTGACCTCGCTGAAGGGAAAAACCTGGCCAAGTCGGAGGGAGGTCAGGTCCGACTTGGGTGTCAGACAGGCCGAAAGGCCGGCGGTCTGACTGCCCGGAACCGCCTGACACGCGCGGGACTCCCCCAGCAGGGGAGACCGGCCGGATAGCGGGGAGACCTGCAGAGCAGGTTGCCACGCGCCCCGAATCCCCTCCCGTGGGGAGACTGGGGTGGCTTGGCCCGGGGTGGGCTAAGTGGAGGTCCCCCCCCCGGAACCAAATGTTTTTCTCCCCCAGGAGGAGGTGGGGGAGGGGGGTCGACCGAGAAGGGAGGAGGGGAAACAGCACTGGGGCCCCTGAGGGCCGTCTCCGTGTGGGGACCCGGGTAACGGCGGGGGGCGGCCTCCCCTTGGGAGTCCGCACCCAGCCGCGAGTTCCCACCACCAAGAGAGGACGTGCTACTCCCCCTTCCACCCGCCTCGCGCTGGGACACTTCGGGAGGTGACGCTCGTATCCCTTTCCCCCCGGTCCCCTTCATGACCGTTTTATCGGGACGAGCGTCCCCTCCGCGATCAGCGTCTGCAGACGCATCGCCGCGGTCCCTATCGGGAGAAATCATGAGCTCCGGACCTGGGAGAGTCTCTTGGCGAGTATCTCTGCCAGCATCATGATCCCTGCCTTCGTAGGATGGCAAACGAGGCATGGTACCGCGCGTAAGCACCCAGCGAACAATTCGATCCCCAACAGAGAAAGGAAAGACAGGATCGACTCAGAGGTAGAAAAATACGAAGAAATCGAGGGGGCCGAGTCGAAACGAGTACACAGAATGTAAGCACAATATACATGCAAGCCGCATACAACAAAATAAGGCCAAATGAAAACGCTTAATAGCCAAAGAAAGCGTTCGACGAGACAGAGCGAAAACCTGACAAGATGGCGTGGAGAGCCTTGGCCAAAGGAATGATTCAGCGCTTATAGCTGTTAGAGGCGTTTGATTGGCTAAGAGCGGGCCAGACTAAGAGGGGCGTCTTTTCACTGTTAGCCACGCGAAATTTGGCCAAACAGAGCAAACCATAGGCCTAGTTTGCATCAGTTTGACATGGTACAGTATATGACACCAAACATGTGTTCCACAACACTTGCTGTTACCCCCATGTGCACACACACATGAAAAACTCTCAACACACTCTGACAATGTGTTAGCCTATAGATCTGTTCAGTTCACACTGAACCAACACCACCTACTATATACAAAACAAGTATGTATACATCAAAAATACAGAACAAGATATCTGTAACCAAACAGAAGGGGGGGGGATCAAAAGATTTAGGCCAGTACTTCTCTCAGTGGGTAGCTTTCACACATTAACCCCTTTTCTTTCCACAAGCCACAAGATCAACTTAAACTGGCTGTCCACTGACATAAAACAGTTTCCCAACACAACTAAGTTACCAACATAACATAAAACCATTACAAGTTGTGTACTCACAGCCCAACAGTGATTTCCTTGCTCCTCACATCACTGATCAGTCAGTCACCCTGTGTCAGTCAGTTCTTCTGGGAGACAGCTAAGAACTGGCTGTGCTGACTGGTTTTATCCCTTCCCCCAACATACTGTGCATACTCATGCAAGCTACAACACTCACCCCCCCCCCCCCCCCCCCCCCCCAAAAAAAAAGCTGAACTAAAATAACCAATCTTTGCTTGTCCTAGCGACACTATGTGAATGACTGACAGATTCACTGCTTGATCCCATCGAGATCGTGTTTATAGGTCAGTGCTTGATCCCAATTCGTCCAATTCAACAGATTGATCCCATTCGCTACAATTCAACCCACTTGTCTATACACATTCTATGATGACAAGTTTACCCGTTTACGTCACAAAGAGATTGGGGAGACAGGACAATACAGCTCTGGGCCTGTTAGCCGGCTTGATCAAAGTTCGCATTAGCATAAATTCTCCCTCGCTTATGTTCCGAAGTCCCGCCACCTATGTCAGTTGCGTTCGTGGAGGGGAGATGGGGAATGACTTGAAAGACGGGATGTTCCGATCAGCACGGGGATCACGGCAGACATCACGTAACTGACCAAAGAGGGCCGACTAGGGAGTAGGGGTGAGGAGGGAGGGTGGCGCGGGTGTCGGCGCAACCTCAAAGACTGGGCTTTGGACGGAGCGGGAAGGGAGATAAGAAGGAGGGGTGGGGAGGGGGCAGGGGACAGAGTGTGGGTGGTGGGGGTGACACTGCTGGCACACTATAACACTTTCATTACCATTTCTAAATGCTTATATTACCAGATCATTTGCATAATTGATTGCTGTTGGTGTAATTTGAAGAAGGCTGCATTTACTTTGTAACTTTTCCTCCCTGTCACTCATGCACACCTTTTTTTTTGGACACAAGTGTTTGGGGGACCTTAACGAACATTCTCTGGGCCTTTCACGAAGCCTACGTCATGACCCACTTTTGCACACGTTACACAGATGACGGGCGAGCGAGTCGCGTGATCGGGCGAGCTGATGGTTATATTTAGGTACACTATAACATTTGCCAACCCCTCATCGCTGAGATCGCTGTATATCAGTGTTTGGGAGTGCTTGCATGTGCAGACGAACTGTTTTCAAGTCCCACTGCACATTTCAAGTTCAACGACACTGGTATCCTTATCCAGATGTAAACGCATGATATCAAGCACGTCAACTGATTCAGTTGTGTGGCGCAAACTGCATGACGCAGTGTATGAAGATTTGTTGTTCAGTGTGTGTTGTTTTTTTTTAAGAGAAAAAGTTGTGCCGATCTTGTCTCACAAAGAAAAATGGCTCCCCGGTGAAACAATTAAACAGAGAGTAAATCCCAGATTTTTTTAATTTATTTTATTATTATTTTAATCACGGGCGGGTTTTGTGTGGTGTTGTAATCGTAAACTTAAAATCTTTCAAAGATAAAAATGTGAAATATATTCATTTTTCATTCAAAAATTCTCTTACCACATTAACAATAAAGGGTTGTACAGAGACTTTCTGTATGATATATCATGAATTTTAAATTGCCGAGCAGTTCATAAACAGTAAACTGGATTAACGAATGACCAAGCAGACTGGGAAGATCTAGATAGCGAACGAGGGAAAGACAGAGGGAAGGGGGTACATGTTGGATTAACATGCAGGGTACGTTTTCATTGGTTGTGTGTGCATTAAATGAAACAGGCAGCAGACGGGGACAAAGAAAGGGAGGGGAGGGGTGAGAGAGAGACACAAACAGACAGGGACACACAACGACCAGGAGAAGCACAGAAAATGAATTAGTTACAACATGATATAGACAACGTTGCGTGAGACTGACGGACGCGTGCTGCTGTCTTAAAATCGTCAGAATTTGACCCCATCGACTCGGGGAGGAAAAGGGTTCCTCAGTCAGCTAAAGGACAGGCGCACTGGCCGAGAAGTTCAGTTCACCCGGGGATTTTCAACCCCAGGGTAATGGGTACGAGAGAACCATCCCTGTATAGGCATTGCTGATCGAGGGTGGTAATCGTTTGGGGGTGGGGGGTGGTGGGGTGGGGGTCTCGGTCTCTGTGGTTATCAAATGTGCAGACCTGTTACGAGTCCTAGTTTCAGGGGGCGTAAAAGCGTATAGGCTGATCCATATACGCTCACCACATCTGCAAAACTGGCAAAACAAAAAAGAAAAGAAAGGAAGAGATGCCTGGCCTGCGCATACATATTCCAACTGCACAGGTCAGGCAAGTGCCTTAATCCTCTTCATGTGTGCACACATTATGAATACGAATTGAAGAGGAAAATCCCGTAATCTACATGAACACGAACATATCCAACATCGCAGTGATCCAGCATGTGCGCCCCCCAAAAACGAAATATAGCTGCCTGCATGACAGGGTTAAAACGGTCATTCAGGATTCCACTCTACTTCCAATCGCCCATATGTGAGACGGGACATGAACAAAATTCCTCGTACCTGTATGCGAGTGAACGTGGGAGCTTCGGCCCACGAACACAGAAAGAACAAAGAGAAAGAGCGAAACAAATACCTCGTCATTCGGTAAAAGGCCAGTGACTGCCCAGGTCAGGAGCCGCGATGACCGCTAAAAGCAGGTGGTGGCTTGGTCCTTCAGGTGGTGTGACAATGGCGTCTCTCTTCTGTCCCTCTCTGTTTTCCCGCCACCCCCCCCCCCTCTCTCTATCTAATACGCATATGCCAAACCCCGTACCCAATCCTTGTACTTTTTTTTCTTTTTAAACCTATTCTAGGCGCACTGATAGTTTGCCCCAGAAGGGTTCGCACACAAGGCATTGTTGGGTTTCGAGCAGTAATGCGTAAGCCGTTAAGAGTGACAGAGAAGTCCGGGAATCTCCGAACTTCAATGGCAATATACAACAAAATTAAAACGTTAACAGGAATCAAAACACTGAATCGATGATAAAAACAGATAAGTAACGATCATATCATCTTGTTATCTTTCCCATTTTGATGAATTTCCCTTTTTTTCAAACACGCTGTCCTCCCAATTTTCAGCTTGTTGCCAAAATTAAAAATTGATGTCGGAATCAAATATTTCTTTGGAAGGAGCTTCAAGTTGTTTTGAATATCTGCAAATTTCAGGCATTCCATGATAAAATGAAATTTGTCTCCGATCACACCCCCATCACAGTTACGACAAGTGTTTTCACGTAGAATACTATGACACCTACCAGTCTCAGCAGGTAATCTAGCTGTGACCACTACATCCGAACTGTATTATAATGATAAGATGTAGTAATCAGGTAGATTGGAAAACAAACATAACTGTCCTTTCCAAAATTTGGTTTAAAGTTCGTTTACACGCAATTCTCCAAAGCATCACGACACTTCCGAAAATAAATCTTTTGCAATTCCTGTCTGACATTGAAACAAATACTATCTTTATTTTTTTAAAAATTTCTGGGAATCCCGGACAATCAAACCTTTGTTCCAAAATGACTATGAAATTCCAGACAGAATCGAATCCAGTTTTTGTTGAAACATTTGTAAAGCAATTTAACCATGACGATGTAAATCCCTTCTTTATACACCCCAAACAAATAGCATACAATATACGAGATTATTTCCATATTGTAAATGATAAGATATCAGCTAAAAAACAAAATAATAATTAAAAAAAAAAGAAAAAAGGAGGCCCTCTCAGTGTAGCGACGCGCTCTCCCTGGGGAGAGCAGCCCGAATTCCACACAGAGAAATCTTTTGTGACAAAAAAGAGAAATACAATACAATACAAACTTGATCATTCTTATCTTCACCAGCACCGAGACAGTACAGATATCTATTTCTCCATAAATAATGAGTCATAGTATTTCTATTTAAACGGAACAAATGTTTTGAAATTCTCAATAGTAATTTCTCCAAAATATCATTTTCATAAGGACTGACCTCCAAATTTCACAGCCATGCAACCAATACGGTATTATGGTTTTAAAAATTTCCAAAGAAATTCCAAGAGGCAGTTTTATTTGTTTCTAACAATGGATACATTGCTTTCAGTGCTTGCTCATGGGCGACTTTCCTTCCTCTAAAAAATGTACAGTACATGTTCTGTGGAACTCAATAGCGGGTGTGAATATTTAAAAGAATTCACACACACACACACACACACACACACACACACACACACACACACACACCAACACCACCACCACCACTACCACCTCCACCACCAACAACAACCACCAAAAACAAAAACAAAAACAAAACCCAAAACACGCAATGATGGATGAAATCACTGAAGCGCAGGTAAGCAATTAATTTTTATCTAGTGGACAAATACTTCTTCATCTGACACACGCATGTTCGAAATCCCGCGGCGTTGCGTACATTCACACAAGTCTCACGGTTTCCGAACATTTGATGACGATGGAGTCTCCCGCCAGACCGACGGTTGAGTAGGCAGGCAGGCTTATCTGTAGGTGTGTGTCCTCATATGGGAGAAGAGGCCGACTCTGGTTGCGCAACACTTCCCACAGGTGTTGCAAGGGAAAACGTCACCAGAAGTTGAGCCGTGCTTCCTTCGCTAACCCTTCTCCTCAATGGCCAGCGTTCTCTTGTTTTCAAAAGTCTGGTTGCCTGACCAGCACAGGTGACTTTTTTTTTTCTTTTTTTTTTTTTTTTAGTGAAGAGGAGTTGCACAGTCCCTTCCCCTCTCTCGCCTACCGACGCTCACAGTCCCACAGGAGCAGACACTGCCACGTGTAGGAAGGCCTCGGCACGGCAGGTGCAGGTTTTTTCTTCAGATTTCCCTCTCCTAGGAGGACTTCCAGCCAAGGATAAGAGCTCCCCCTGCCCTTTGGTCATCCTCTTCCGCCTTCACAGCCGTTGGGAATGGTTTCCTCCTCCGCCTGTTCCGTCGTTGGGAGACTTCACATGCGACAGGTAGTACTGGGTTACATGGTACCAGTAGCAAAGGCTATGCCCCTGACCTGACACCGAACATTTACACACTATATTTATGACCCTAGGTTATGGAAATCTCTGCCACAGACATTGCCTTGGTGTAAAACCTTTCAGGTCTAATCCGTCAGAAAACATACCAACTCAAACAATGTTATAAACTGCAGATCATTCTCTCCCCAAACCGTCTTTGTGTGTGTGTGCGACGTCGATGTCGATGTTTGTGTGAGAGGTGTGTGTGAGGCGTGAGCGGTGTTACACACTGATTTTTATCAGTTATTTCAGAGAGTTTGTATCTTTACATTTTATAATCGGGGTGAGGTGGGGGGGGGGGGGGGGGGTGAGTCACAAGTGATGTTACACTGTTTTTAAAATAGTTAACGAGTTTGTATCTTTTCTATATTCCTATGTATGTAACTATTTCATTATCAGTATTATTCAGTACTATATTCCTCTATCTTATCTATAATAGGTGTATTTCATTTTGTTTTGTTGTTGTTTTCACATGGAATATGAACTGATGAGGCCCAGAATGGTCGGCGAAAAGCAACAAAGATAATGACAAATCACACAACTTCATTGTTACTGGCTTTGTCGATCATTTCGCCAGTTATATTCAGTGACGAACTGGGGAATAGTTGAAGGAGAGAGAGAGAGAGATTCGGTGAGTCTACATCGGATAAACCCGAAAACCCGTATCTTTTTTTTTTTTTACTCCAGACATTCGAGCTCAGGCCTAAATCACAGACACTGTTCCATGACCTCAAACGTCCTTCAACTTAAGTCGGTGAGCCAATGACAGACGAGGATATAAAAAGCACGAGGCGGTCGAAGGGCTTATTGCCGACGAAGGCTGTAGACGCGAGAGGAAGCGTGTGTGTTCGCACAAGGGATCAACCACTCTACGTTGGCGAAACTCTCACGGAAAGTGATCGTTGTTGGCAGTTGCTGGTCTTTACTTGACGTGGTTTTTTTTTCACAAAATTTAAAAATGGGTGTGTGGATGTGTGTGTGGCGGTGTGTGCGTGCATTGTCACATTTATGTATTCGCATATTTATTTATTTACTTTTGGAAATGTTTTCAAATGTGCTCAACCCAAAAGCTACTTTGACGTAATATTATCTTAATAAATCTTTTCAAGTGACTGCGCTGTACACGTGTATAATGTGATGCGAGTCATTTAAAACAGAAAAAAATGAGTTTACAGACATCAGAGTTGTATCTAATTTTGCATCTTTTTTCGTCACAGTGGAAAACTGATGGAATTTTATTGAGTGATATGCTTTCTGTGAGCTTTTCACCTAGATCATGATGAAGCATGGCTAGTGTGCTGTTCAAGTTGCTGCCAGTGTGTACTGACGCATATGCATGTGTGAGGAGGGGGTGTAACTTGGTGAGTATGGATGAGTTTGCCACGGTGTCAGTGTGGCGGGAGGAGAAAAAAAAAATTAAGTTGGCCCACCACTGTGTTTTTATTGTTTGAGTGACATGTGGTTTTTCTTACCCAGTCTACATTTACTCTGTTACCTGATTGAGTTATTGTGCTGCATGGCAAAATGGATGTTCATGTTCTAAACGTGACTGTGCTTTTTATATGATGCGTGTCAGTGTAATATTCGAGCCAAACGGTAAGTTTATGTGAATTTACAGCAAATGCAGTTGTAACAAGATAACAATGTGATGTGATCATCTTTAAACTTTTTTTTTTTTACTTTAAAAAGTCTACAGAGAGCACTCTGTACATGTCAAGTTGTTTGTGGGAGCTGTCCATCGTACGGCGCTGACTGGTTGATGGCTTCAGTATCACTTTCAAGGTGTCAGACTGAGCGTGTGGACATAACCATATATACAACGCCACATCTGCTGGAAAAAAACATCAGCTGCGGATACCTGACTTTAACATAAACCCGACGCTCTGATCAGGCCTAGACAGCCTAAGGATAAGGTACTGATCCGAGATTTGTGTTGAATATCAACATAAAAATGAAAATAAAATAATGCGACAAAATAAACAAATAAGTAAATACATTACAAGGCGAGCTGGCCCATGGCCTTCGCGAAAAAAAGTCTTCTCGCGAGGTGCATGGCTGGCCCCAACTGCTTTTTAAACATTTTAGGGAGAGCCGGCAGACTGAGGTCTGTGCTGACAAATGCACTGTGAGTGAGTGTCCCCACTAAGGCGTCAACGCCACTGGGTTGTTCTCGCGCTGTTGGTTTTCCCCAGTTGGGTTTCTCTCTCTCTCTCTCTCTCTCTCTCTCTCTCTCTCTCTCTGTGTGTGTGTGTGTGTGTGTGTGTGTGTGTGTGTGTGTGCCAATGCACAGCACTCAGATTATGTAGAACAGCGACGCATTTCAGGGCTCCACACACATCTCTCACCTTCTGAATATTCATGATCCCTGTCAAAGTTCAGACGCAGTGGACGCGGCAACGGTGAAGGGAAAAATCACGGAATAACCACGAAAGAAAACGCATACACACCACACTTCACACTTTGTCGGCATACCAGTAGTGTTATAGTGTTGAATGTCATCGTGTCCCAGCTGTAAATCATGGATATCACCTTAAATTAGTTATATTTTGGACCCGTCTGCCTTCCTCGTACTAAAATGATCAGGATTCTCAGGCAAATGGCGAGAACGACTGACTGTTGATCAGGCTGCACGGTATGGCAAATGTTTTGCGCCACAAACAGAAGGATGTTGCAAATTTTCCCTATATTCTCGTCCATAGTTTCTAGATATTAAGGGAGCATGTGCAAGCCCGTTTTCGTCGGATTTTCGTCGGGGTTCTGTCGAAAGGGTTTTGAATATTTTCGGTGACCATTTTTGCAAGTTTTCAAGATATATTTGGCTTTATAATTACACCCCTTATTTGCTTTAGTCTTTTATGTTTACGTAGAGCGTCAGTGTTTCTGCCATTACATGTTCGAACTGATCCATTTATAAACTCTATTGAAAAGTTGTCCGAACACTGAAAGCAGTGCACACCCAGAGAAGCCGGTTACTGACGGTGGTGCGGGGTTGCGCATGTCGTCAAATGACCAACTTCTCGCTCTGCGCGGCGGCGAGCGACGAAAAGTCTTCGACGAAAGTGGGCTGCACACCCTTGGCTATGACTGTTTGGTGTCTTTATTGTGGGAGTTGCTGGTTCACGTAAAATTCGTTTTGGACCACACAACTTAAGTGTTGAAGAGCTGGTGGGTTTTCCTCTATGGGATCAGTCCGATTCGCCTTTTCGCGTTTCGCCTTCTCCGGCTTTAATCGTGCCGCCACCCTCAGTGGTCTTTTGGGAGTTTGACTGTACCGTTACGCCTACCCACTAGTCCCGTAACGTGGCCCTCTCTCTCTCAAACATACAAGTTACACACACACACACACCGTGACACAGACACACACACACACACACACACACACACACAGAGAGAGAGAGAGAGAGAGAGAGAGAGAGAGAGAGAGAGAGAGCAACTGATTACGATTACACGACTCGGAAATGGGAATAGGCGAATCGGGATCACTAGTTTACTGATAGGCGAATCGGGAACATGCGAAACGGGAACAGATGAAACGGAATGGGTGAATCGAGAATTACACACTTACAGTTGTATTGGATTCGCAAAGTTTCGCGCTGTTGGGTTCAGTTGGCCCCATGGATAACTAGTTCGGGCACTATGGCTCAGGTTCGTTGGATTCGTGGGGTTGGCGCTGTTGGGATTTTATGTGCAGGGGATTCGCCCTGTCAGTTGGGTTTGCGCTGAAGGGTTCGCTCACACGGGTTTAGCATTAACTGGTGCCACTTGTGGGTTTCGAGCAGTAGGGCGTAAGCTTTCGAAGTTGAGTGGTCCGTGAATCTCCGAAGAAGAAAATCGGATATACCCGATCCAAACATTCCCATAAGTTTGTCTTCCAGTATCGGCGAACTGCACGGGTTTCATAATATAAATGTATGACGGTGTCAGCGTGTGTGTGTGTGTGTGTATGTGTGTGTGTGTGTGTGTGTGTGTGTGTGTGTGTGTGCGCGCGCGCGCGCGCGCTAGACAAAGATGATTTGAAGATTTTTTTTAGACTGGCAGTGGCGCTGGCGCTACTGAGTGCCGTGGTTAAAGCGGTCAATTCATTTCAGTTGGTGATTCTGAAAAACCTATTCCCAGTTCAGTTTGCCTCTGTATGCAGTAGCTCTGTGTGTGTGTGTGTGTGTTTGTGTGTGTGTGAGAGAGAGAGAGGGTGGGGGGTGGAGGGGGAGGGGGCTGAATGTACGAAACGGAACGGTGGGTAGGTGAAATAGCACAGAGTCAAATTCTCAAAAGGTCACTGGGGATGGCGGCATGATCAAATAGTAAGCGAAGCGGGAATAGGCGAATTGGACCCACTTTAGTCTGTCATGTTCCCGGGGAAGGGGAGAGGGGGGTGGGGGTAATCTATGCATGCGGCGTGAGCGGACGCACGTTTGTGAGCTCCCATAGTAATTGTTGGATTTCACATTCTACAGTTAAATTTGTGCTTTGAAAGTTTGTGTACAAAAACTTGAACATTATACCAGTATCGCCGCAGAATTTCTGAGGTGCTTGAGGAGGATTTCTGCCAGTATTTATTGGCTTTATGTTGAAACGTGCAAAATTTAAAGCCGCCATGCTGAGCCAGCGAGTTTTGACACTGCGAAACATGAAGTTCGGTGTAATGGTTGGTGTGCTCCTCACTCTTTTGTACTTGGGTAATTTGATTCACCAATGTGGAGTTGGGGAGATGGGGAGTACCCGCTGCGACAGACGAGAAGAGCGAGCACTGATCAAATAATAAGTGAAAAACCGCTATAAGAACCAGCATTGAAAGACGTCATGGTAGTGTAAGGAAGTTTTACATCAAACTTTGATGACTTGAGAAAAGACATGACTGACCTACGAAATAACATGACCGAGCTGAAAGAGTTTAACATTGATCTTAGGCAAGAGTTACATGACACAGGACGTGCAGTTCAGGATTTGAAAAAAAGAAAATGATATGCTGAAAGAGGAAAACAAAGAACGAAACTTCAAGTAACAACACTGGCGACTTCCAGGGACAATCCAAACGAAACAATTTCATTATTTATGGAATTCAAAAACGCGAAAAAGAAACCTGGCAAGACTTTGAAGGCATGGTGACAGACATGCTTGCCGACACACTTGAATTGTCTGACATGATCGAGTTTGACTGGGTACATCGTTTGAACTCTAGTTCCACATCTCTGATTATTGCCTGCTATACAATCTGTGTGTCAGGTCAGAGGTTCTTCTCTGCTACTGGTAACCATGTAACCCAGTACTACCTGCCATATGTGGAGAGTAAACCCAACATGAAAATCCGATCTGGAGAGGGATTACATCTGCCAGTTTTGGCCCTGGCGCCCACGAACCAGCCCCCATGTGTGGGTCAAATACAAAGAGGTCATCCCGGAGCAGGCGAAAGAGGAGACATCTCCCAATTGCTGCAACTGATGGCGGATGAAGATGCCAACAATGGGTAGGGAGACTTGCGAGCACGCCGCAACAACTGCCGTGGACCCACAACATTTAGGACTTGTCTACCTAGACTGTGAAGCCTGGATTCGGCGGACTGCGCGGAAGAAACCATCACTGGTTCAAAGGGCAGAAAGGCGATTCTCAGCAATGCACCGTGGAGCACTAAAAGGGCGCAGTGAGACACATGCAGAACACTGCTGGCCATCTACTGCATTTGGACCTATCCCCAGCCGTCTCGACTATGTCTTGCCACTGGGTCCAGATACGCCAGGACGAGAGACAGGCAAATCTCCCTCACTTTAATCCAAGCCCAAGTCAGAACTTCAAAATATACCACGCAACACCTCAAGTCCTGTGGCGATGGGGGAGTGGCAGAGCAGCAGGTACGGATATACTGGAAGCTGTAGTCACAAACCTGCACACAGGCCAGCTTACCATGGCTGATGGGGATCCCTCATAGCAGTCGACAAACAAAAACGAAGAAGAAAGTGATGGTGTTGAACTTCGTGAGATGCAGGACAGCTGGTTCAGCAGGAAGGCAGATGAAATCCAGGGCAACGCAGACAGCCATGACACAAAGGGCTTCTAAGATACACTTAAGGCTGCATACAGACCCCAGTCCTCTGCCTCCTCACCCCACCTCAAAGCAGATGGGACGCAGCTGCTGACCGACAAGCAGATTCTGGAGTGGTTGGCTGAGCACTTAAACAACGTCCTCAACAGTCCTGCCAACGTCAACGACGAAGCCATTGCTCACCTGCCCCAGGTAGAGATCAACGAGGACCTCGACACCCTCCCCACAGAAGATGGAATCAAGAAGGCAGTGAAGCAACTCTCCTGTGGCAAAACGCCAGGATCCGATGCAATCCCTGCTGTCGGTGTGCTGAGGTATACAAAGCAGGAGGCCCTGCCATGATGCAAAAGCTGACTGAACTCTTCCAGTCCATGTGGCACGAGGGACAGATCCCGCAACAGCTGAAAGATGCCAGCATAGTCCACATCTACTAGAGGAAAGGAAACCGCCAGTCTTGCAACAACCACTCATGCATCTTCCTCTTGTCCATTGCTGGAAAGATTCTGGCCCGTGTCCTGCTCCAGCGCCTTCTCAAAAATCTTGAGCAAGGTCTCCTCACACAAAGCCAGTGCAGCTTCCATGCTGAACGTGGGACTGCGGACATGATTTTTCCTCCAGGAAAAATGCCAGGAGCAATACAGTGACCTCTTCATGACCTTTGTCAATATGACCAAGGCTTTCGATACAGTCAGCAGAGAAGGTTTGTAGAAGATCATGGAGAAGTTTGGCTGCCCAAGCAAGTTCATCCAAATCGTCCGGCTGTTCCACGACGGCATGATGGTGAAAGTTTTGGATGACGGAGATGAGTCAGAGACCTTCCCTGTGACAAACGGCGTCAAACAAGTCTGCGTTCTCGCTACATCTCTGTTCAGTATGGTATTCTCTGCCATGCTGACAGATGCCTTCCATGACTGCGAAGAAGGAATCCACGTCAGGTATAGGACTGACGGGAGATTGTTCAACCTCAAGCACTGTGTCAGCAGACACTTCTTGTTTCCTGATGACCGTGCATTCAATGCAGCACAGAGCAGAAGAAGCAGTGTGAAATGAACTGCTTCTCACAAGCCTTCAACAACTTCAGTCTTACTATCAGCACCAAAAAGACCAAAGTTATTTACCAGTCTGCCTCAGGAAAGTCATATCAGAAGCCACTCATCACAGTGAAGGAGCAGAACCTCCATGCAGTGGGTCAACTTAACCTACCTGGGCAGCATGCTCTCTCGCGCAGTCAACATAGATGCTGAGATCAACAACAGGATCGCCAAAGCCAGCGCCGCTTTTGGGAGACTCCATGAGAACGTCTGGGAGCGGAGAGGACTCAGCGCTAGCACCAAGCTGAAGGTATACTTTGCAGTGGTCCTTACCACCCTCCTTTCCGCCAACGAGACCTGGTCTGCCTACAGCAGACTTGCCAGACAGTTAATTGCTGCCATCTGAGCTGTCTTCGCAGACTCCTCCACATCAGGCGGCAGGACAAAGTCCCTGACATGGAAGTCATGGAACGAGCTGGTCTCTGCAGCGTCTACACCCTCCTGCAGAAAGCCCAAGCCAGGTGGGCTCGTCGATATGTGATCAGAATGCCAGTCAACTGCCTAAGCAGCAGCTGTACAGAAAACTCTGTCAGGGCAAGCACTCGGAGGGCAGAAGAAACGCTACAAAGACTGCCCCAAAGCGTCCTTCAAAAACCTGGGCGTCGACATCAACACGTGGGAGACTTGCTCTGGACCGTCCTGCTTGGCGCAGCAAGATCACCACAGAAGCTCGTGCAGCTGAAGCCAGGCACATCAACGAGGCGCAACGAAAGCGTGCTGTGTGCAAGGCCCGATCAACATCCACTGCCATGACAGCACCCAATCACTTGTGTCCCACATGTGGGTGAGCCTTCAGGACCCGGACTGGCCTCATCAGTCACCTCCGGACCCACAGCCACCAATCTTCCATCTGATTTTTTTAAGCCATGGTCATCTTCGAATCCGAAGGACGAACATCGCATAAGGATAAACAGAAAATCTTGAAAGAAGAGAACAATTGAGAAAACTGGCACCTCAACTTGAATCAGAGGTCACAAGGAAAGAAAGCTACCATGGTCTTCGACCACCTTGAGGTTGACGGCAAAACGGAGGTTACCAGCATGCACGTGAATTCAGGAACAGAAATTTTATGTAAACAGGTTTCCTCCCACTGGTGCGTTATGTGACAACGAACGTGTGCATAAGGATGGGGAGGGAGGGGAACATGCTGACCGTGTCGATGACAGTGCGGCATGCACCTACCCAGCAGTAGAATGTGTTGACCACAGAACAGAAAGTGCTTAACTTTCACATGCTGCCGCTGTTGACATTGCAATCTGAATGTGACAAGAAAATGGGTAAATGACAGCGGGTTGGACGTGTGTGAGGAAATGTGCGAGGATGAGTGTGAAACGGAATCTACTGGATATGCTGCGACAGTGTCTGGCACTGATAATGCTGGGAACACATCTGTGGGTGAATGTGGTGGTGAGGGGATGATTGAGGGAAGGGCGGATGGTTACGCTAGGGAAGGTAATGAGAACTGGGTGGGGAGGGATGATAATCTTGAGTCGAATAGTTCAGGAAGTGTTGTTGATTAAAAACGAGAACAGCATATATTTTCTACACTGTAATGTTTGTGGTTTGCATTCTAAACTTGATGACGTTGATTTTGTTCTGTTTGTTTCTTCCTTTGATTTTATTTGTCTTGTTGAAACTTTTCTTGAAAAGTTGGAATCTTATTTGTTTAAAGAGCACACATTGTTTATCACACCAGTAGTTAAGCTGACATGACAGGGAAGATATCTGGATGGAATCATCTGTTTTGTTCATTGTACGCTTATTCCCTTTGTGCAACACTGTGATGTTCCACATGTGAGAAGCAGCAAAGAACAAAGAACGTTCACCACAGGTTCTTGTATTGACAAGAGGAAGTTTCAAATGGTAACAGTCAGCGGAAGAGTGGAGATTTCTTGCGGGAGTGTAAACACTGATAAGGTCAGAAAGATATGTAGGTCCTGTGGAGTGGAAAGCAGAATAGCAGAGACACGCAATTTTGTATTTCATTCTCACTTCAGTGGGTAACCAATGTAGAGTGTGGAGGTGGGGAGAAAAGTGATCAGTACATGGGGCTTTGAGAGTCAGATGGACGGCATTGTATTGAAATTTTTGAATTCTCTGAAAGATTATGTGGGCAGCCTATGAGAAGAGAATTACAGTAGTTGATTCGTGACAGCACAAAAGCAGAAATAAGAGTTTTAGTAGTTTCAACAGAAAGGTACTGACGTATAGAGTTGGTACGACGAAGTTCACAATTGACTATGCGTATCAGATTTACTACCTGAGTGTGCATGCTGAGGTTTGAGTCAAGAATGACTCCAAGGTTCCTTGCTGATTTAGAAAACTGAACTGTGCATCACCAACCACAACAGAGACAGGGGAAAAAAGTAGATGTGGGCATTTTTGCAGAGGAAATAATCATGGCTTTGGTTTTGTCATCATTTAACTTTAGTTTGTTGAATGTCATCCGGGATTTAACATTGAGAATACAATCCTGCATTGACAGAATCAGACTGTGTACTTGGTTTGGTTCTGCAGACTTTTGTAGCTATCATCAGCAAAAGAGTGGTGAAGAACAGAATGGCCAGAAAGTATTCGTGGGTTTCTTAAATGTTTTAAACAAAGATTGATTGATTGTAGCTGGCAAAATTGGCACGATCATATCCACAATAGTGATAGTTATATAGAATATAGGATGTTTAACACTTGTAATAAAGTCGAACCTTATATTCTAATCAATATGAACCGATATGTTAGAAGTGCATAATCTAAACTCAGGTTCGGTGTGTCAGATATTGCCTGTCAACGTTTCAGATAGAAGTGTAAAAGTTCTGTTATCTCATGTTGTTTATGTAATGCAGCTGAAGAAAACAAAATACATATTTTGTTTTGTTGCCCTGTCCTACATGATTTGAGGATAAAACTGATTGAACCTAAGCACTATCAAAATCCATGTCTTTTTAGATTCAGTTTACTAATGGCATTTAGAAATGGAAATGTCTTAACTAACTGAGGTTGTTGTATGTTGGTACAACTTAGATGTATTCTTGTGTTACATATGTACTACTTTTGTTTACATGTGATAAGTAATTGTGCTCATATCATAAATATCGTTTGTTTATGATTATGTAATTCTCCCTTCAGACACGGGCTATGGCCTGATCTGAATAAATCAGTTGCATTCGCAACTCCCGGTGCCAGATTGGTAATGCATCAGATTAGGAAGTGAGTGTCCATTAGTATCCACGGAATCGACTCCTGCATATGGAATGGGAATTTGTCTACTTCCCTGTTCATAAGACCTTGAGTGGTGCTCATCATATGGAGATGATAAACTGAGATCCCATATGCAGCATGCACTTAGCCCACGTAAAAAAATCATTAGACAAAAAAACACCCAAAATCATGGCAACAAAAGGTTCTTCTCAACAATATTCTTTGATAAACTCTGCAGACAGAAGAAAAAAAAATACTGGTGGCACTGCGCTGCACACAGGCAAAACTTGTATGACAAAAAAAACAAAAAACAAGACTGACTTCTTCTTCTTCTTCTGCATTCGTGGGCTGCAACTCCCACGTTCACTCGTATGTACATGAGTGGGCTTTTACGTGTATGACCGTTTTTACCCCGCCATGTATGCAGCCATACTCCGTTTTCAGGGGTACAAGACTGACAAGACAGGAAACCCTGTGGGGAAATCTTGTCAGGAAACAATGGCAGTGGTGGTACGTGAAAATGTTACTTATTTCATGCAACCAGCACAGAAATAAAAAAACAACAAACCATTTGGTGTTGTGCTCACAGTCACAGTACAAAGCCCATCCCCATAGGTCGGTTGAGGGAAGACATGAAACATGGGACAAAATGTCCAACCAGGCAGGCTGACTTATACAATCGATGGATGTTTGAATCATCATCCCGACCAACTTCCTCCCTTCCCCCAACCCTCCACCCACACATCACCAACACTAACAGTTTATGATGAACTTCAAAAGATTCAAGCAAACACCACAAATAAATGAACACAAAGCAACTTTCATTATCACCAAATAATCAATACACTCGTCCAAAACTGACATTCCAAATGATTCACCACCACACACAAAAATGTCACTGTATAATTTACTGCTGAAAATATCAAAAAAATATACTTTTAAAAATACATAAAGTTTTATGCACAGGTTTTACTTCCTACACAAATCACAACTTTTACAAAATAATATCACTCCATACAGAGTGACAGCTATAAATAAAAAGATAACTGGAAAATCTAATTTGATGTAATATATGGGGTTATGTACAATAACCTTTCTTTTTTAACAGAGAACTCACACTCAGCAATGACATCAGTTCCACAATTTTACAACAGAATGTACCTCAAGAATTACAATTATAACGTATGTAAAATACTCCAGATCTGTCTCATGAAAGCGCTCTGTCTTCAAAGGAGATATAGCTCTTTGAACAGTTTTCAAGTCATAACTTGGTTCATTTTTTATCAGTCATTCGTTCCTTCATATTCTTAACTTTTCCCCATTCTCATTCTTTTGTACTCTCTTTTATTTCAATTAATGTCTGTCTATTTCTCGAACTATCCCTATGTTTAATTCAAACATGTGGACAACAACTCTGGTGTTGAGTTCTTTTACATGCTCAAGAAGTGCCCGCTTGCATGAAGGATGCTGGTTTTCTCCTCCATCACATGAAGGACTAGCACCCTGCCCACCATTCTGCATGAAGAAAAAAACAAGGGAGCTTGAGATGGTGAGGAGATCAGCAATCCTTGATCCTGGAATCCCTGGGAATCCCCTGAGGGGCGTTCTGGGCAGTGCTCAAGACAGATAAGAACCGTTCACGGGATTTCCGAGGATGTCAGCAGTGACTGTAAGGCTCTGGCATAGGCTGCAACAGACAGTTAATTGGTATTGTTACACATGGGAAAACCTCTCACCCCTGTGGTTTCTGCAGTAGAAAAGTAGAAAACAGCTGGTACACACTCTCTCTCTCTCTCTCTCACAAACCTAGCCTCACCCCCGTTTGGTTTCTGTAGCAGAAACAAATGTTGGCACTCACCCACACACACACACACATACACAAAAACACACTCATGCATGCATGCACGCACGCACACACAGACACATACCTGTGTGGTTTCAACAGTAGATACTGTTATTAGCACGTGCACATTCACATGCACAAACACAAGCATGCACATTCACACGCACAAACACAAGCATGCACATACACATGCACAAACGCAAGCATGCACATTCAAAACGCACAAACACAAGCAAGCACACACACACGCACAAACACAAGCATGCACATACACACGCACAAACACAAGCATGCACATACACACGCACACTCACCCCAGTGCTTTCTATCATGGAAACAGTTATTTGCACCAGCACATTCACACGCGCAAATGCAGGCACACACACGCACACTCACCCCTGTGCTTTCTATCATGGAAACAGTTATTTGCGCCAGCACATTCACACGCGCAAACACAGGCACACACACGCACACTAACCCCAGTGCTTTCTATCATGGAAACAGTTATTTGCACCAGCACATTCACACGCGCAAACACAGGCACACACACGCACACTCACCCCTGTGCTTTCTATCATGGAAACAGTTATTTGCACCAGCGCATTCACACGCGCAAACA
The DNA here is from genome assembly GCF_041734735.1 of Babylonia areolata. Lineage (NCBI taxonomy): Eukaryota > Metazoa > Mollusca > Gastropoda > Neogastropoda > Buccinidae > Babylonia > Babylonia areolata. Next base: position 16,154,085 of record NC_134892.1, read on the forward strand.
CAGGCACACACACGCACACTCACCCCAGTGCTTTCTATCTTGGAAACAGTTATTTGCACCAGCACATTCACACGCGCAAACACAGGCACACACACACACACTCACCCCTGTGGTTTCTGTAGTAGAAACAGTTGTTGGCACAGGTGTCCGGATGGGTGTCGAACAAGGTCTCCCCACAGCAGCACAAGGCAGGTAACTCTAAACCCTGCTTGTTCAGTTTTTCACGAAGATTGCTTCTCAGAGCATCTAGGTATCTGTAACCACACCAACAACCAAGGAATCATCACCACCATTTCATCTTTCAGCTTCCTAATTTCACATGCAAACAGCATGGCCTACAAGCCTTTTCTTTCTCAGTAGTTCTGGAACTCTCTATCACACTCTCCCCGGCACATTCAGTCCTCAGAGTCTTTCAGGTCAGGCCTAAAAACATATACCTTTACCCATTACTATAATCAAGGCCTATCCCTCCCTACCATTTAAGAACATGCATTTTCCATCCAGAGTGATTGCTTGATTGTGATGTGTGTGCAAGTGGACGGAGGAGGGAGTGTGTGTGTGGTTGACTCTGTGTGTGTGTGTGTGTGTGTGATGTTGTTGTTGTTGTTATCTTTCTGGATTATACACCATACCATATTATGATTTTTTGCTATTACTTTTTGCTATTACTGTAAAGTGCCTTGAGTACTGGAAGGTGCTATATATAAATTTCCATCATTATCATCATTAGTAGTAGTAGTAGTAATGTTGTTGCCAATCATCCAGCCGACCACACAAGGCCATATGAATGTAGAAAACACCATAAGTATTCATCCTGTAGAACCTATAGAGAAAGAAAGCTGGGGTGGAAAATAAGGCACAAGAACAGTCACATTCATAAACATGAACTCAGCTCATAACTCCGACACTGACCATTCCCTCAATTTTTTGCCAAAGGATTATTTTTTTCAAATTACTCTAACTCAAATACAAACATAATCATATAAAATAAAGAAAATTACTTACAAAAACATGCATAAAATCCATAATATGTGGGCAAAAAAGAATACCAACAATAGGAGGAGTTTGTATTATACTCCATGTTTGGTGTTACATATATACTTACCATGTCAAACTGATGCAAACTAGGCCTATCGGTTTGCTCTGCTTGGCCAAATTTCGTGCGGCTAACAGTGAAAAGACGAGCAGTCTTCCAACAATGCCCAATTATTAAGTCCAGAAAAAGACAACAACAAAAACCAAAAAAATCAAGACCTACTGGAAAAGACGAACCAGCAAGGACAGGAAGAGACAATGATGGTGAGGCTAAAAAAAAAGAAAAGCTGCACTTGAAATTATTCTAAATACAAAAGAAATTTAGGCTGAAAATGAAATGAAATATTACCAAGAAATAATAGAAAATATATGACAGAAATTCAGGCTGGAAATTACGTTAAATAGGAAAAAACAATATAATAGAAATTACTGTGAATATGAAAGAAATGATTAGGCTGGAAATTAAGGAAAATATTAAATAAATTCATGCTGGAAATTATAGAAAGAAATTAAGGCTGAAAATTATGGCAAATAAACAAAATGAATGGAAATCATAACAAATTTGGAAAAATTGGCTGGAAATTATGGGAAAGAGGAGAAATCTAGGCTTGAAATTTTAGTAGCTATAAAAGAAATTTTGGCAAGAAATGAGAGCAAATAGGAAAAAAATTTAGGCTTGAAATTATGGTAAATATATAAAAGAAATTCTAGACAGAAATTGTGGTAATTAATACAAAAGAAATTTAGGCAAAAAATTAAGAAATTATGAAAGAAATCTAGACTAGAAATTACAGTAAATAAGAAAGAAATTAAGGACAGGGATTATGGAAAATATACTTCTAAAAAGTATGGAAATTGTGGTAGATACAAAAGAAAGTTAGGTTAAAATTTCAGATAATTCTAAAGGAAATTTGGGCTAAAAATTCCACAAAATTTGAAATAAATTTAAAGCAGAAATTTTGGTAATTGTGAAAGAAATTTAGACAAGAAATGATGGGAAACAGGAAATAAATCTAGGCTAAAATTTACATTCAACAGGAAAGAAATTTACACTACAAAGTATTATAAAAAGGAAAGAAATTGAGACAACGAAATATGTTAAACAGAAAAAAACATTAGGCTGGAATTTATGGTAAATACAAACAAAAAATTAGGATGGAAATTACAATAAATGAGAAAAAAAAATTTAGGCAGGAAATTACAATAATTACAAACTCTACACTGGAAATTACAGCAAATACGAACAGAATTTAGGCTGGAAATTATGTAGGCTCCTGACCTGATCATTTCTCTCTGTTTCTGTCGCTGGTCCTCTCTCTCCTGCAGCACCTCTTGAAGGTGTGACCTTTCCATCTGCTGCCGGAGGTCACATTCCACGCTGGTTTCCCCGGTAACAGGGTCGCGGGGCTCCACCAATCGCCGCGCCCTCTCCTCCTCCTGCCTGCGCAGCTCTTCCTTCTCCTTCTTGATTCTGGTGATTGCACAGTTTGTGTTGTGTTGTAATGTGTACTGTATTGCAATTTGCATTGTGTTGTGTTGTGTTGTGTTGTATAATTTTGTTGTAGTATGTTGTGCTGTATTGCAAAAAGACCGGCGTAACAGCCGAGTGGTTAAAGCGTTGGACTTTCATTCTGAGGGTCTTGGGTTCGAATCTCAGTAACGGTGCCTGGTGGGTAAAGGGTGGAGATTTTCCCGATTTCCCAGGTCAACAAATGTGCAGACCTGCTAGTGCCTGAACCCCCTTCGTGTGTAAACGCAAGCAGAAGATCAAATACGCACGTTAAAGATCCTGTAATCCATGTGAGTGTTCGGTGGGTTATGGAAACAAGAACATACCCAGCATGCACACCCCTGAAAACGGAGCATGGTTGCTGACATGGCAGGGAAAAAACGGTCACACACGTAAAAGCCCACTTGTGTACATACGAGTGTACATGGGAGTTGCAGCCCACGAACAAAGAAGAAGTATTGCAAAAAAAAGGTGCTGGATAGGGCACGTCTGCAGAATGCCACCAGACACACTTCCAACTGATGGGAAAAGTGTGCAAGGAAGACCAAGGGAGACAATGCATGAAACAGTTGAAAAAGAACTGAAATGAGAGCAGCTTCACCTGGGGGAAGCTGGCTAGAGCAGCACAATGCAGGCAGCAGTAGAGATCTCTGGTGGTGGCCTTACCTGCCACAGGGCACAGAGAGGATTAACCATTTTAAAAAATCCATGGGATACAGAAACTTTTCAGGATCACCACCCAAACCTAAACAGTCCCAGTGGTGAAGTGCAAAAGTGATCTCAGCAGCACTTAGTCTGATTAGCTTTACAAATTTTCCAAAGTCTATTGATTTAATATAGGCTACGGAAAATTCCTCATGCTACGCAAATTTAGCACTGGTATGATCACTTATACAGCCTAGCCTTGGTCCATAACCAATGCTTCCACAAAATTTCAGCAAAAAAATCTGTGCATAACATTTTTTACATAGTCCCGCCAACAGAAAAACAAAACATAAACAAAAACTAAAATGAAACACTAGCAGCAATAACAAACTACACTTTGTTTTCCTATTTTCTAGCTTCACTTGGCTGTGTGTGTGTGTGTGTGTGTGTGTGTGTGTGTGTGTGTGTGTGTGTGTGAGTGTGTGTGTGTGTGTGTGTTTGTGTGTGTGAGAGTGTGTGTGTGTGTGTGTGTGTGTGTGTGTGTGTGTGTGTGTGTGTGTGTGTGTGTGTGTGTGTGTGTGTGTGTGTGTGTGTGTGTGTGTGTGTGTGTGTGTGTGTGTTTACTTTGCCTTGCAGGACATTTGATTGTCTCTTCTATCTTCTGTCTGTTTCCGTCTGTGGGTGTGTGTAGGTGGCCCTTTGAAAATGCAACCTGAGTGTGAGAAAAAAAAAACAACGTGTACACACCCGATATAAGTCAAGCTCATTCATCCGTTCATTCAATCGCATCGCAAATGAATCCAGTAAACATCACCATTGCAGCTGTGACAAACTTCAGTCACATCGCACACAATACCATTTCCTCAAGACTCACTTCTGAATCTGTGAGCGCTGGTTCTTCCGGCGCTGGTTGTCCCGCACGGCTTGTCGCTCCAGATCGCTGTACAGCCGACGATAGTTCAGCTTCTGCTGCTCCAGGCGGCGGCGCTCCGCATACTCTGTGGCTCCGGCTCGAAGGTCCGGGGCCGACTGGGGGCGGCAGCCTGTGGTGCGTGAACCTGATTGGTTGGCCCAAAAAACAGAAACGATGCATCAACAGATTTCCTATGCTTTTTCCACTTTATATTACACATGCAAATATTATTTGCGTTGATTTTATTGTCTGAAACAATGTTTTTGATATGTTTGAAATAGAAAGAGAGAGAGAGAGAGAGTGAACTGATGTGTGACATCTGTTCAAATGGGGAAGGGGAGGAAAGGGTGGAAGGAGAAAGCAGGGGGGGTCATTCTTGAAATAATGAACGAATAAAATCATGAATACATGAATAAATGAATATATCAAGGAATAAATGAATGAAAGACTAAAAAAAACACACACAAAAAACCCACCATAATGACACACATAAATATAAATATTATAAATTCATCAAAGAATCTGATTACACACTTATACACTTATACAAATATGAACACTGTCATAGAATAAACTCTTTACATAATCTAACTCATAATTCACACAGTACACACACACACACACACACTGATTACAACACACACACACACACACACACACACACACAGAGTAAAAACACACACACAACAACAGCAAACAACAGTGACTTCATAAGACTTGCTTAGTGAAAAACGCAAGCCAAAACCTTTCATTAACAAGTTACAGATATCCACAGCAGAAGTTGTGTGTAAACTGAAAGAACTGACACAAAACCACAGACACAAAGCCCCTGACACAAACCATTCACACAAAACCACTGACACAAAAGTACAGCAGTCACACAAAACCGTTGTCACAAATCACTGACACAAAACCACAGCACTGACACAAAAGCACTGATGCAAGCAACAAAAAAAAGCACTGACACAAAAGCAGGTACAAAACCACATCAGTGACACAACACCAGACACTAAATCACAGCACTGACACAAAACCACAGCACTGACACAAAACCAGACACTAAATCACAACAAAACCAGACGCAAAACCACAGCACTGATACAACACCAGACACTATATCACAGCACTGACACAAAACCAGACACTAAATAACAGCACTGACACAAAACCACAGCACTGACACAAAACCAGACACTAAACCACTGACACAAAACAACAGCACTGACACTAAACCAGACACTAAACCACAGCACTGACACTAAACCACAGCACTGACACAAAACCAGACACTACACCACAGCACTGACACAAAACCAGACACTAAACCACAGCACTGACACTAAACCAGACATTAAATCACAGCACTGACACAAAACCACTGACACAAAACCACAGCACTGACACTAAACCAGACATTAAATCACAGCACTGACACAAAACCACTGACACAAAACCACAGCACTGACACTAAACCAGACAATAAACCACAACACTGAAACAAAACCAAACACAAAACCACAGCACTGACACAAAACCACAGCACTGACACTAAGACATGAACCCACAGCACTGACACTAAGACACAAAACCACAACACTGACACTAAGACACAAAACCACAGCACTGACACTAAGACACAAAACCACAGCACTGATACAAAACCACAGCACTGACACTAAGACATGAACCCACAGCACTGACATTAAGACACAAAACCACAGCACTGACACTAAGACACAAAACCACAGCACTGACACAAAACCACACCACTGACGCAAAACCACACCACTGGCACTAAACCACTGACACAAAACCACAGCAGCAACGCACAGCTATCAACACAAAACTACAGAACTGTCACAAAACCCACCGCCAACACAATCAAAACCACAGTGTTGACGACAACCAAAGCACAATCACATAACCACAGTGTTGACGACAACCAAAGCACAATCACATAACCACAGTGTTGACGACAACCAAAGCACAATCACAAAACCACAGTGTTGACCTTTTTTCCGAGTGGTCCTCTTCACGGCTGACTCGGACCTTCTCGCCTCAACTGTGCGCAGGTTGAATTTAACACGCTGCACTTTTGCCCGCTCATCTTCATCGTCTCTCTCCTCAGATTCTCTCGTCTCGTCCTTTTCCTCTTCGCTTTCACTCCCTCCCTTCTCTGCTTCTTGGAAACCATCCGAGGAGCAGGACTGAGGGGGCAGGGTGAAGTACTTGATGTGGTCCTCTGCACGCCCTGTGTGAAGTAAAGGGGTTCTGTCTCTTTTCTTTTTCTTTCTATCAAACAGTCTTATTTCAAAAACCAACAAAACATTTGTATGTGTGTGTTGTTGTTGTTGTTTTGTGTGTGTGCGTGTGCATGTGTGTGCATGTGTGTGCGCTCATGCATGTATGCCTGTGTGTGTGTGTGTGTGTGTGTGTGTGTGATTTATAAAGATGGACAACAGCTATGTTCTTACTGTGTAGCTGTTGAATGCCAAAGAAAGAAAGAAAGCTGTGTTCTTTATCCATCATTGTCTTCCAGGTTTTGGCACCGGGATTATGAGGGCTTTCCGCCAAGAGGATGGAGAAAAGCCTGTGGTCCAGATGTGACTGTGTGGACTTTGAGTTGAGCTGAGAAAGAAAAAAAGCTGTGTTCTTTATCCATCATTGTATTACTTTTTTTGTCACAAGATTTCTCTGTGTGAAATTCAGGCTGCTCTCCAAAGGGAGAACATTACACCACAGTTTAGCACCACCCCTTTTTTTTCTGTCGGCACACTATTTTCTTTTACAATCAAAGCGGATTTTTTTCCAATAGAATTTTGCCAAGGACAACTCATTCACTGCAGTGGTTTTATTTGTGTGGGATGCACACGGGACCTCAGTTTTATCATTTCATTTGAAAGAACAGTACCCAGACCACCACTGAAGGTTTATTGGGGCAGGAAGGGGAGTTAAATCCTTGAGCAAATGAGGGAATCGAATCCATGGACACTGGCGTCCCAGTCCAGCTCCATGTTCAGTGAAGGTATGTGTTACATTGTGTATTGTGTCTCTCTTCACAAACTCCCTCACTCAACTGGATCCATCAGTGTGTAAGCATAATTATGTTCAAGTGTGTGACTGTGTGTGTAGGGTGTGCAGGCGGTGAGGGATGGAGAGTGTGTGTGTGTGTGTGTGTGTGTGTGTGTGTGTTTCAGTGTGCGCATCCTTGTGGTACGTGCATACGTGTGTATGTGTGTGTGTGTGTGTGTGTGTGTGCATGTGTGTTTGCAACTGCTTGCTTTTAACAGCCATGTTCACATAAGGAGTATTCACCATGAAAACACTAATACATACAGAAGGGTAACAACAATCATAGAAAAAGCAACGTTAACAACTTCAAATAATAACAATAACACACTAACAGTACAGTAGTGATGGCTGTGCTGATAAACATACACATTCCATCTTCCTCAGCACACACACACACACACACACACACACACACACACACATACACACACACACACATGCATGGATGTACACAGACACAGTCACATAATATATCCCTACAGTCCCTGAAAATGCACATCCACATGTGACTATTCTGATGAATCTCTTCCCCCGTATCTCTCCTATGTGCTGGAAACATATGAACCATGTAAAACGCTAAGATCCAGTTCTGAACTGTTACTTAAAGTCCCAAGAACTAATTCAAAATGTGCAGGGAAAAGGTCTTTTATGGTTTAAGGACCCCAAATTTGGAATTTTTTGCCATCGTCCCTCAGAAATGCTCCTGATCTCCAGACCTTCAAGTCAGATCTGAAAACGCACCTTTTCCACAAACATTTCTGCACTCAGCATGATGGATAGTCCAAAGTCTGTTCGCCACATGGAGTTTTCTGCTAGAGATATTTATACTCACGTAATCCTGTTTTAGTGCAGTTAATGTGTCTGGGCGCGCACGCATGCATGCATATCTGTGTGTGTGTGTGTGTGTGTGTGTTATTTTTATTGTTTGGTGGATCATGCTTTTTTATTCATTCTGTGAACGCATTGGAAAGAGCTGTTGTAATGTTTTATGTTATGTTTATATCTCACTCGATGATGTAAGGCGCTTTAAGCAGCATTAGTACTAGATATTGCGCCATAGAAAACTTATGAATTATTATTACCACATGAGCACACACACACAATCCACACACAAACATACTCATACACACTAACACACACATCAAATCATTATGTGACCTCTGATGATATTGGCTTGTTAAAAGAAAAAGTAAGAGATAAAGGAGACAGCTGAAACACACACACACACACACACACACACACACACACACACACACGCACACACACACAAAGAAAGAGTCACAAAAGAAAGAAGCACAAAGACAATCTATACACAAATACACACACAAAAAAACAAAAAAAACACAAACAATAATAAGGAAAAAAAAATCAAAGAAACCAATGCATAGAAAGACAGAAATAAAAGAGCGAGGAAGACTCCAAGTGAGACTCAAAAGATTCATTCATTTATGGACATGATGGCCCCATATGCAGAGAGACAGACAGACACAAGTAAAAAAAATTTAAAAAAAATAAAAAAAGGCAGACAACTCACCAGCTTCCAGTCTTTCAGGTGACAGTGGTGATTTCCCTTCTTCATCATACAGTGCCTCCTTGGTGTCATTGTCATCATCATTGCTGGTGTAACTGTTCTCCTCCTCATCTTCCTTATCTAGAGGCTCTCCTCTCATTTTCATCGGCTTCCCACTTGTTTCCTGTTGAGAGTTTTAGTCAGGACAAAAATAAACACTAATGTTCTTGTGGATTTCGCAGGATCAACAGGCAAGTGAAAACCTGCTGTACGGCAAGTTAAATCAACTGGAATGACGTTGACAGGAAAAAAAACATTTCAATGATACAGATTATTTGTAGCAAGACAAATAAAACAAAACAAAATCAGAACAAAAACCCGTAAGGAAAAGACATCAAACACACACATATTTCCATACAACACAATGCAAAAGAATAAAACATTTTTTTTTAACTCTCAAAAACACACACACACACTGACACAACCACAACACACACACAAACACAACACACACATACACACTCACACACACACACACATAAACACACACACACACACAAATGATGACTCACAAAGGTGAACCACTTTCCACCAGGCAGGTGATCTGTTTCCAGAATGTCGCTCTCCACCCTCCTGTTACTCAGCTTTTTGCGTGCTTCACTGGTGTATGTGTGAACCTGCCGCAACAGCAAACGGCACCCAGATATTTCAAACAAAATGCAAACAGTACAAACCGCTTTTAACAATCTGTATTTTATAAAACTCCCATAGCTTTTTACCACCATCTTGGCAGTGACTTCAAATCCAGTCTAGGGTTCAGCATAGTAAAATATGTCTTGAAAAGCACCTTGGGAAGTTTTCTTTATAGAGTGCTATATAATTATAAGTATGCATTATAACTATTATCATTATTATTATCATCATTATCATCAATTATGATAGATACAATGTAAAATAAATGTTAGAACCAAATCACCTGTTCATTATGTTGTTCAAAAGCTTTTTTCCGTCTGTCCTGCTCATGAAATCCATCTCCTGAAACCATAAAAAAAAGGGAAGCAATGAGCACTGACCCTATACACACACACACACACACACACACACACACACACACACACATGTGCACAAACACAAATGTACATGAATGCACATGCAGATGCATTCATATTTTCATACACATGTACACAGAAACACACACACGCATAAACACAAACATGTATGCTCATTTGCATAACACACACCAGCATATGCATACACACATGCGCAAGCACACCTTCACACATGCACACAAAACAAAAGTAATAATAATGTAAAAGCAATAAGTGTATCTATAGATTGCTTTCCAAAAATCCCAAAGTGCACAACATGCATTCACAAGCCTCAACGGGCACATGCAAACACATGCAGCACATGTAAACACATGCATGCATACTCACAAGCTCATACATGAATATACATACAAGCATGCTTTTTGTTATCAAGATGAGGTATATAATAATACATTAGTATAATCTATGCAGTAGTCAGCTTTGTGTGCATAACTATAATATAGTGAGAAAAAAAGTAAAAAAAAGAAAAAGGTGGATACGATAATAACAATACAGTGTATCATACACAGAAAAAATGTTTGTCCATGGAATGATGTATTATATATGTAACTGTGTACACATACAGATGTTATGTGTATCATGTATGTATATACGCATTGCTGGGGTTTTTTTTTGTTTTACTGTAAAAGTTTGTGGGGGGTTTTGAGATTTTTCCCCCCTTGCAGGTTATATTTCTTATACTGAAATATCATCATCATCATTACCAGAATTTCTGCACATTCATACAAGTTACTGCAGACGAAATACCCCATTCATATATTAGTAAACAATTACAGAGTACTACAGTAACAATTTACTTGCAAGGATATTTCTGTTTCTTAACATATAAAGAAGAAAAACAAACAAACAAACCAACCAAAAGCAACTAAATGAATAATAATAATAAAAAAAATATAAAAAGACACATAGCCCTACAAACAATGAATGCTCCTCTCTCTCTCTCTCTCTCTCTCTCTCTCTCTCACTAACACTAACACATAGTAAGCAGACACCCGGAGGCACACACACAACATAATCACATCAGTACAGGGTAAAACTTTTCTTTAAAAAAAAAAAAGGGGGCTGGTGAGAGGAGGAAGACTGGAGACAAACATCTGTGCTTCATCACACCTGGAGGCTTGTTTGAACAGAAAGGTTTTCAAATGTGTCTTGAAAGAGGACAGCGTTGGTAAATAATGGAGATCCAGAGGAAGAGAATTCCAGACAGATGATGCTTGATACTGAAAGGCCATTTGGCCAAATGTCTTGAAAGAAGTTTTGGGGACTTGAAGGGGCTTTTCAACAGAAGACCTGAGAGAACAGGAAGGAGTGTAAACTTGTATAAAGGACAGAAGACAAGCAAGATGGGAGAGATCCTTTGAAGTGGTGATAAGCCAATAATTTTTGTACTGAATTCTGCACTGGATGGGTAACCAATGAAGCTGATGTAAGAGTGAGGTAACATGATCCTTTTTTGACTTTCTGAAAATGATTCTTGCAGCATTGTTCAATATCATTTGAAGGCATGACAACAAATCAGAAGGCAAACAACAGATAGTTTAGATTAACCTTTATAGTTTAGATTAACCTTTATCATTACATTTTGAGTAAAAGTTTACATGAACCTTTTTCATTTGTGTAATATTATCTGATACCACCCTAACCCATGCCATGTTTTGCTTGCGCACATGTGACCAAAAAAAAAAAATTATTATTTTTATTTTATTTCTTTTTAAATAAAATTTCAACACACCTCCTCCGGACATGATGGAAGACAAATGCTGACAACACACCAACTGACTACCTTCAGAAGTCATCACCCTTCTATGTGAGCGCTGTTCACACAGGCACAGTTTACAAAGATTATTTGCTACTGTGATATATCTCCGGGGCATCAGAACAGGGGCTGCATGGAGTGGTGGCTTAGTGGTAATACATCTGCCTCGGGTCAAATCCCACAATTTTCTCCCACTCTACCAGACCGTCAGTGGTGGTCTGGACACTAGTTGTTTGGATAGGACAATACACAGAGGTTCCGTGTGTAGCATGCATTTAGCACACGTCAAAGAACCCACGGCAACAAGTTTCTGTAGAAATTCCACTTTGATAACAAATACACCTGCAGACAGAAGAAAGAAAAAGGTGGTGCTCCACCGTGGTGACATGTTCTCCCTTTGGAGGGCAGACCCAATTTCCCACAGAGAAATCTATTGTGATATAAAACTCAGCCTTTATTAAAAGTAATACAACACAATAAAATGCAATACAACACAATACAACACACTACTACAACACAACAGAATGCAATACAATACAACACAATATAACACAACACAACACAATACAAAATAATACAATACAACGTTGACCTACCCATCAGTCTGTTGGCACCAGATGACAGGGCGGGAGGGGGCACGGACACTGCAGGGACATGGTGACTGACGATGCAGTCTTTGCGTTCAGTCAGGCAGTCCGAGGCGCGGAGACTGGACCGAACCTGGTTCAAGTGGTTTTCCATCTGGATAAATCAAATCAAATCAGGCAGCTTATTATTACTGTTATTGCTGTTGTTGTTATCATTATTATTTGTCCCTTATAAAATTCACATTGCAGGACTCCAAGACAAGGAGTCAATTCACGAGGAATATTGTGATGTTCACCAGTCTCAACAGGTAAATCATGACTACTACACCTGCATTAATATTGCAATGTAACTATTGGGTAGACTGGAAATATACTTTTCTCAAGTTCCAAAATTAACTCTTAATTTCTGTAAGCAAGACATTTATTACCATTTTCCAAGGTAGTCCCCCTTATTCGATTATAACTATCTTGCAATTCCTGATTGACATTTAAACATTAACTGTTTTTCTTATAAAAAAAACAACAACAAAAAACAACAACAAAAAACAACAACAACAACCAAACAAAAACAAAAACAACAACAACAACAAAACAAACAAAAAAACTGTCTGGGAATCACAGACAGAATCAATCCAGTTTCTGTTAAATTTCTTAACCATGGCAATGTAAAAACATTCCATCTTCCATAGCTAATGATAACACCATATGATTGACAAGAATATTCATTCCTATGATGTACTTGTAGATGATTTCATATCAGTCCAAAACTTGATCATTCTTGTCTTCACCAGCACCGAGACAGGATGAATGCCTGTCTCCCCCAAAATCATATCAATCATACTATTTTTATTCAATCAGAACAAATGTATCAAAATTTTCAATTGCAATTTCTCCAAAATATCTCCACAGGCACAGACACAAGCACACACAAAATGCACAGCCTCATGTATATCTACTCATGCAAAACAACTTTTATTTAAACATCGAATGTCACATAGAGTAGAAAGAAATCAAATCTATAAAAGATTAAAAAATAAAAAAGAATAGAAAAAAAAGACTAATCATATAATTAGTTGCAATTTACTACAACTATGACTGCACATGTATCTCCCTCCCCCCCTCCACACACACACACACACACAACCATGAATATCTATATAAACATATACACAAGAACACAATTAGCATACAGATTGGTAATCATTCTCAAGTTGTTGTTTCCGCTTGGTTTTGTTGATCTGCCGTACTCGTCTGCGCACATCTTCCTGAAACTGCTTCAGTCTGGCAGCTTTCTTTTCCTGTATGACTTTGATTTTCTCCTCTTCTACTGCTGCTGCTCTCTGAAAACACATGCATATATGATCAAATATATGTGCTTTTTTTATTTATCCACCTCCCATCCACCTCCCCACCCACCCCCAAAAGAAAAGAAAAGAAAAGCAAACAGTCACTTCTGAGACCTAGATGAGAATCTCTCTCTTGTCTCTCCCCGAACTGGGTACGTTTAAGACATTATTTTCATACAGCCTAATTCAACAGTATTTTTATGTTGAGAAATGAGATAAAATCAAAACTGAAGTTCTCGAATGGGAGGGACGATATTAACATGAACAGACTTGCACAACTGAGATTTTAAATTTTACAAACTCACCACAGCATCACTGAATTCAGGATTCATTATTTGAGTAAAATACAAAGCGGGTTCGGCCCTGGCTCCAACGGCCCTAACTTCAACATTTCTGTTTCCCATTACATCAGTGCTTATTACTGGTTTCATTATCTTTCTCAGTGACGACACTGGCGGTGCGACAAATCCTTTTTCGGTCGCCATTTTAGCGTTCTTGGAAGCCAAGGTAAACGTCTAATAACCAAACTGTTCCGAATCAATTTCATGTTTAATTTTAATTTGGACCCCAATTGGCTCTTTGTTGTAATTCTGCTGGTTGACTAGTTAGTTTGTTTTATTTCGTTTATATTCTTTTTTTAAATTATTTTTTAAAATGCTAATTGATGAGAGAGGAACAAGGAAAGTAGTGATGGGTAGGGTGGGGGGACTGAGTTGATGGGTATTCGTCTAAAATCACAAATGTGAACGAGCGGACACGCCGTAGCCCTCTCTCTCTTTCATTAAAGGAGATTTAGGTCGATTCATGCATTCAAATCATGAGCACTTGCACTATTATATGAGAGAGAGAGAGAGAGAGAGAGAGAGAGAGATTGGGGCTGTTCCAGTAAATAGATTATTGACTTACGAACGATAATTCTGACTACTTCCTCACAAAAAGGAAAAAAAACTGAAGAGGCATAAGAATCGAAAGCTGTAGTTCCATTCGCTTCGTTAATTTGAAACGCAGAGCGACCCAGACGCACAAGGAATAAGTCTGTAAGTAATTGTTTTTGTTTTTAGTACACAGTTTAAAATGTCCCTTAGCAAAATAACCATAATCAAAATGTTGGGTCATAAGTACAACTAAACGCAAGGTCCTCTGCTGCACCATCGGACAGTCACAATCGGGGTCGGGATCGGTGCTTTTCAGAGGCAGGTACTGGCACAGATACAGTATTTGGGGCAAAAAATTCAGCCTTGCGACCTTTCTACGCCCCTTCTTCGTATAGTAGTTTGGTTTTAGGTTTTGCATTCGCATGCTAATTTGCCTAAATAGTTATTCATCAAAGTCATATTTCTACACTGTTGATCTGGAATCACTATCAAGAAAATTTTTGATTTGTTAAATATTTTTAGCTGCTTTCGTTACATTTAACAGTGCATTCACACATTTAACAGCTCCTTTGCTGAAAGATTATTTGCAGATATTAGTCCTGCAAAACTGGGTATAAATCATTTAAATGTTAGTATTTGAGTTTCTGGTTGTATCAGACTTGTTAGCTGAGAAAAAAGTGTTAGGGTCAGTATCATCAATTTTTTTTTAGTGATCATGAATTTCATAGTGGAATCATATTTCCTCTAAAGTGCCTGTATTTCAGTGAATGTAGATTTAATTGTGTCAACTGACTGTGGTGATCTAAATCTCTGAGTTCCAGTACCATTCTCCTCTGAACCTGCTCACTTGCTACTGATTGTCTTTTTGTAATATTGACCCTTGACCATCTTCGTTTGGAAAGCACATGAAATAATTTTAAAATAGAAAACAGTTAGAATTGAATAAACTCAATATTAGGCCATCCGGTTCATAGTAAAGGAATAAGATCCAGGGCCCCAGACTGCAGTGCATGACTCGCAATGCCACAAGACAGGAGACTCCCACCTGTGGAGAAACGCCTATCCTGTATCTCTTGGACTATGGACAGAAAATTTCCAGCCATACCTCTAAAAAAACCAAAAAAAACCTCCAGGCAGTAACACCCGCAAGCACAACCAGCAGAAGACCTTAACCAATGAAATATTGGGACTGTGAATCTTACAACTTATTTACAATATTAGAAATAGAAAAGAAAGATGAACAATCAAATTAAAAGACAGCAAAAGATTTGTGGGTGAAACTTTCTCATTCCATTCAGCAAACCAGAGGAGTTGAAAAACTAATTCTCATAATGTAAAAAGGTGTTGTTTTATGTGGTTCGGTTCTAATAGAAGAGAGAGAGGGGAGCAGAGGGGGATATAGGATCAACTAAAGTTGCACTCGCTCACTCTCTCCTCACATCAATAGCAGGGCCACATGGAGTGGTTTTTATAGAGTGTTTACTTTTACAATGTACATGGGAAATCAGCACACACACTAAGCAGTTCACCCTACACCTAAAGCAGCACCTAGTAAAAGTTCACCCTACACCTAAAGCAGCACCTATGAGCAGCACGGTAAAATTCACCCTAAACCTAAAGCAGCACACCTGGAACACAAACACACAACCAAAACCCAGGTCAGATAAAATCTCAAATATCTGGACATCACTGACATAAAAGGCCTATACCATCTCAGCACCTTTCATCGCATGTCCACCAGTATGCACTACTCTCACACAAAGATCTATGTGAGGTACAAGCTTCATCAAGCTTACCTGCCACCAGCAGTGACATACCAATTACCATACTGTGTACAAAACATACCACTGACCAACACAACCCTGTGTTCCAACTCATGTTACCCATCATTCAATTAAACTGTGTGTTACCATTTCCAAACAAAATCTCTTCTTTGCCTTCACAGAGTGTCCCACTGACACAAGCACATGTGTGGAAATCATTACTTCCAACATACCTCTGGTAAACAGCAATATGCAACCATATAGCACTGACCCTCAGTGCTCTCATTGTTAACCAACTCATTAATCTCATTAAAATGTGCTTTCCCACTTTGTCTGAACAAAGTAAACCACTGACACATAGCACAACTCCTACACATGTTACCACAACTACCAACAAATCAAACATGTGTTCCACAACACTTGCTGTTACCCCCATGTGCGCACACACATGAAAAACCCTCAACACACACTGACAGTGTGTTAGCCCATAGATCTGTTCAGTCCACACTGAACCAACACCACCTACTATACAAAACAAATAAGTAATACATCAAAAATACAGAACAAGATATCTGTAACCAAATAGAAGGGGGGGGGGGGGCTCAAAAGATTTAGGCCAGTCCTTCTCTCAGTGGGTAGCTTTCATACATTAACCCCCTTTCTTTCCACAAGCCACAAGATCAACTTAAACTGGCTGTTCACTGACATAAAACATAGTTTCCCAACACAACTAAGTTATCAACCTAACATAAAACCATTACAAGTCATGTACTTACAGCCCAACAAGGATTTCCTTGTTCCTCACATCACTGATCAGTCAGTCACCCTGTGTCAGTCAGTTCTTCTGGGAGACAGCTAAGAACTGGCTGTGCTGACTGGTTTTATCCCTTCCCCCAACATACTGTGTATACTAATGCAAGCTACAGAATGATCTGATTCGCTACTTCAACCCACTTGTCTATACACATTCTATGATGACAAGTTTACCCGTTTACGTCACAAAGAGATTGGGGAGACAGGACAATACAGCTCTGGGCCTGTTAGCCGGCTTGATCAAAGTTCGCATTAGCATAAATTCTCCCTAGCTTTCGTTCCGAAGTCCCGCCATCTACCTCAGCCATGTTTGTGAACGGGGAGAAGGGGAACGACTTGAAAGACAGGCCGCCACACGGGATATACCAACATGCCGTGCTCGTCCGTTTCGAACACGGGGATGGTGGCAGACATCACGTAACTGCACGTATTCCTATAGTTGGGGCGGGTGACGCGGCGTCGCTGACCAAAGAGGGCCGACTAGGGAGTAGGGGTGAGGGAGGGTGAAAGGAGGGAGGGTGGCGCAGTGTCGGCGCGACCTCAAAGACTGGACTTTGGATGGCGCGGGAAGGGAGATAAGGAGGAGGGGGGGGGGACGAAGGGATGGGGAGGGAAGGGGGACAGAGTGCAGGTGGTGGGGGGTGACACTGCTGGCACACTATAACACCCACCCCCGGCTTTTGAATGCAATGTCCTCATTGCTGCTGACCACATGCTGACGACTGCCGTCATCAATTAATGCTAATGGGGAGATTAGTTCTCTAACCCAAAAATTAGCAAAAACATAAACATGTGAAAATGAAGACAATACAGGACAAAAGAAACCACCAAAAATACATTTCAAAATGATAAAGCTGTACATAACACCATAACCCAAAAAAGCATACATAAAAAAATCAAACAGGGAGCGACACAACGCAAAAATCAACACAAAGTTCCAGCTCACACACATCAGCAACCACAAATCCTGGAATGAAGGAAAACAACAACATAGCATGACATACACAATTTTCCTCATTTCCAGTATTCTCCTAGCAGGCTACAGGTACAATTTTATCCCATGCGGGATGACTAGCCTTGCCCCTGTTGCTAACCCTAGCCCTACAGGTTGACCCTGACAGTTTCCCACCCCTGTCAGTCTGATCTGGGACCATGGCACCTGCGCATGTCCCGTGCACCCCAGGCTTCGGATGAGACCTGGTGCTAGTCTCACACAACCCGGTTACCACCGGTCTGTGTGACCGTCCTGGAGACCTGACTGCATCCTGGCAGTCTCCGTCACCTGTGCCCTCCCATGTGGCACATTTACCAGGAACACCTGGATCAGGTGGTATGGGCAGCAGCACCCATTCACCCTGGCAAGGATCATCCTCACAGTCAGCTATTGTTCTGACTGGAGTCTTTTCTTTTGGACTCGGATCCTGCCCCCTGAGACTATTGGGCAAGTCTCTCTGGTTCTCATTGTGGAAATCTCGGTACTTTTCCTTGGGGAGAACCTTACCCACCTTTGGGGAAATCCCATTTCCCACCACTGACTGACCTTTCCTAAGTCTATTCCTTCTCTTCCTTTTGCCCAAATCCCTGTTCTCTATCACAGCCCCATCTCTCTGACTGACAAACCCCTTAATTTCTTCCTGCATGGACCTAACACTCTCTTCTAAATGCAGCAGTTGATCCCCTAACTGTGCCATCTGTTCCCTGGCCTGTTGCTGTCGTTGGTCCTCCTCCAGCTCTTGCCACAGCCTCAGGGCTTCATCCCTCGCCTGGATGAAGGTGGTGTGTGGCTCCCTCGTCACTACGTGGCGCAGCTCCCTTTTCAGCAGGAGGTTCCGGAGGCCATCGATGAAGTGGTCCCTCAGCATCTCAGCGGTGAGGGCCCCAGTCCTCTTCGTCCGGATGATCCTCCCCATGCTGCACAGAGCATGGGAGTAGTCCAAGGTGGACTCCTCTGGCAACTGCTTCCTGCTGAAAAATGTGGACAGCAGTGTGGTGACACGCCGCCCGTCACCGAACACCCCCAGCAGAATGTTGATCACCTTCTCTGGGGTGTTGGTCTCCTCCAGGTCCCGCAGCATCAGCTCCCTGCGTGCGGTTCCCTGCAGATGGCTGTAGATGAAGTAGGCAGCCATCTCGTCTCCCATGGTGTACGCAGCCAGGACCCTCCTCCCTTCAGTGATGAAGTCCTCAGCCGACATCTTGCCTGGCTCACCAGTGAATACTGGCAGTGTGGGTGCTACGTACCACCCCATGGGAAACTCCTGCGCCACTGTAGTTGGGGTTGTCATCTCTGGGCTATTACTGGGCTGTGCTACCTGGCTGTGTGCTGCTTAAGTCCTAACTGCCTAACCTACCTATTGTGTCAGTAAATCACTCTACCTGCCTATCCTGTCGGCGACGCCAAGTTGTAAAAAGGTGTTGTTTTATGTGGTTCGGTTCTAATAGAAGAGAGAGAGGGGAGCAGAGGGGGATATAGGATCAACTAAAGTTGCACTCGCTCACTCTCTCCTCACATCAATAGCAGGGCCACATGGAGTGGTTTTTATAGAGTGTTTACTTTTACAATGTACATGGGAAATCAGCACACACACTAAGCAGTTCACCCTACACCTAAAGCAGCACCTAGTAAAAGTTCACCCTACACCTAAAGCAGCACCTATGAGCAGCACGGTAAAATTCACCCTAAACCTAAAGCAGCACACCTGGAACACAAACACACAACCAAAACCCAGGTCAGATAAAATCTCAAATATCTGGACATCACTGACATAAAAGGCCTATACCATCTCAGCACCTTTCATCGCATGTCCACCAGTATGCACTACTCTCACACAAAGATCTATGTGAGGTACAAGCTTCATCAAGCTTACCTGCCACCAGCAGTGACATACCAATTACCATACTGTGTACAAAACATACCACTGACCAACACAACCCTGTGTTCCAACTCATGTTACCCATCATTCAATTAAACTGTGTGTTACCATTTCCAAACAAAATCTCTTCTTTGCCTTCACAGAGTGTCCCACTGACACAAGCACATGTGTGGAAATCATTACTTCCAACATACCTCTGGTAAACAGCAATATGCAACCATATAGCACTGACCCTCAGTGCTCTCATTGTTAACCAACTCATTAATCTCATTAAAATGTGCTTTCCCACTTTGTCTGAACAAAGTAAACCACTGACACATAGCACAACTCCTACACATGTTACCACAACTACCAACAAATCAAACATGTGTTCCACAACACTTGCTGTTACCCCCATGTGCGCACACACATGAAAAACCCTCAACACACACTGACAGTGTGTTAGCCCATAGATCTGTTCAGTCCACACTGAACCAACACCACCTACTATACAAAACAAATAAGTAATACATCAAAAATACAGAACAAGATATCTGTAACCAAATAGAAGGGGGGGGGGGGGGCTCAAAAGATTTAGGCCAGTCCTTCTCTCAGTGGGTAGCTTTCATACATTAACCCCCTTTCTTTCCACAAGCCACAAGATCAATTTAAACTGGCTGTTCACTGACATAAAACATAGTTTCCCAACACAACTAAGTTATCAACCTAACATAAAACCATTACAAGTCATGTACTTACAGCCCAACAAGGATTTCCTTCTTCCTCACATCACTGATCAGTCAGTCACCCTGTGTCAGTCAGTTCTTCTGGGAGACAGCTAAGAACTGGCTGTGCTGACTGGTTTTATCCCTTCCCCCAACATACTGTGTATACTAATGCAAGCTACAGAATGATCTGATTCGCTACAATTCAACCCACTTGTCTATACACATTCTATGATGACAAGTTCACCCATTTACGTCACAAAGAGATTGGGGAGACAGGACAATACAGCTCTGGGCCTGTTAGCCGGCTTGATCAAAGTTCGCATTAGCATAAATTCTCCCTAGCTTTCGTCCCGAAGTCCCGCCATCTACCTCAGCCATGTTTGTGAACGGGGAGAAGAGGAACGACTTGAAAGACAGGCCGCCACACGGGATATACCAACATGCCGTGCTCGTCCGTTTCGAACACGGGGATGGTGGCAGACATCACGTAACTGCACGTATTCCTATAGCTGGGGCGGGTGACGCGGCGTCGCTGACCAAAGAGGGCCGACTAGGGAGTAGGGGTGAGGGAGGGTGAAAGGAGGGAGGGTGGCGCAGTGTCGGCGCGACCTCAAAGACTGGACTTTGGATGGCGCGGGAAGGGAGATAAGAAGGAGGGGGGGGGGGGGGGACGAAGGGATGGGGAGGGAAGGGGGACAGAGTGCAGGTGGTGGGGGGGTGACACTGCTGGCACACTATAACAATAAGAATAACAGTGGAATGGAACCAGCTGGAAAAAAAAACTACCATCGGTGCAGGGACTACAGCAGCTAGGCATCAGTCCTCGATCAGTGTGCAGCGAGCAGCTTGATATCAGTCCTGAATAATTACCAAATGTAATGATCAATTCTCATTCAATGAAAGTCTATGCATATTTCAGTTTCAGCCATTTCAGGGAAATGCGGGCCTTTCTTGATTCTTGAGTTTGCTTTTCCTGTGTCCGGCATGAACTCTTCACCAATAGCTGATAAAACCGGACTATGTAAGTCTATTGAGCAACAAGAAAGTCCAACCAATAATCAAACTCTTGACCCACAGATAGGTCACCCCCAACACCTCCCGACTCCATATTTGTCAAATTGCACTAATTTTTAAAAAATAATTTCCAATGAAAGCCCACAAAATTATCGGATGTAATGATTACTGGATGTAGTGCTTTACAGTCGTTCAATTACATTCTCATTGGGATCTCCGTTAAGCACCAAGCTTCATATCGATGGAGGATCAATGCTGAGCTGCTTCACTCTGAATGGCTCTCAGTAGTTCCCCCATGCATAGCTTTGCCACCTGTCATTGGCGGCTTCTTGATTTGTCCTTGATATATTCATGACTATATGTGTATGAGTTAAGTAATGAATGTTATTATACATGTACTATGTTTGTCCCTTTTTATGACAGTTAGATAATGATTGTTACTGAGTTTGGTACTGGTGGCCTCTTCAATATGTGGACATTTTGGGCATTTCTGGCATGTGCATAAATTCAATGAAACAGTGATGTCTGAAGAAAAAAACATATATTTGTACTTATATTTATATTTATCACAACAGATTTCTCTGTGTGAAATTCGGGCTGCTGTCCCAAGGGAAAGCACGTCACTACACTACAGCACCGCCCATTTTTTTGTATTTTTTTCTGCATGCAGTTTTATTTGCTTTTCCTTTCAAAGTGGATTCTTCTACAGGATTTTACCAGGAACAACCCTTTTGTTGCCGTGGGTTCTTTTACATGCGCTAAGTGCATGCTGCAAATGGGACTTTGGTTTATCGTCTTATCTGAATGACTATATAACTGATTTTCAGCAGCACTCATATGGAAAGGAACTTAGGAAGTATCAGCTTTATTGTTTTTTCATTAATTTGTCACTCTTTATGTATTGTTTATGTGAACAAAAACATTAGTTGTCTGGTAACATTAGAAGGTCAGAAAGGTTTCCTGCTTCTGGTGAGACATGTAGTGAATTCTCACTTGCTGAAGAATAACAACATTTCTGTCCCATTTAGCCACAGTGGCAACAGGAGCAAAAACAGCAGCAGCAGCAGCAGCAGGTCATGGCAGACACTAGCCTGACCACTCCTATGGACACCAGTGGGCCATCCCATCCCCATGGCAACTCACTGGCTCTGGATGTGGCAGCAGAACGCCTTACTGCTGGGGCTGGGGTAGTTTCCTCTGGGGTCAGTTTGGTGTTGAACTTTTTGTTGTTGTTGTTGTGTTGGATTCTTTGTTGTTATTTTGGGGCGTCATTATTTTTGTTGTTGGGTAATTTTGTTGTTTATTTTGTCGGTTTGGTGTCTTACGTAATGTATGACATGTATGCAACTTAACTTACTAACGTAGACAAAAGCCTGAAAAGGTTAAAGGATATTGACCAAAACTGTATTGCCCAGCAGAACCGAATCTCTGACTATGAGCATGCACAAATAACAAAGGGCATAACTTCATCATGAGTTATAATACCTTCATTTTCTATATATGGACATCACAGTTAGTCACTTTGTTTCTGGTTGTTTTTTTTCTTCTTGTTGTTGAGTCAGTTTGTTTGTTTTGTCAGGTCTTTCTTTTTTTCTCTCTCTTTCTCTTTTTTTTTCTTTCATTCTTTCTTCCTTTTTTTTTAATTATCTGTTTTGTTGTCTGGTAATTTTGTTTTGTTGATTGTTTTTTGTTGATTTTTTTTCTCGTTTGCTGTTTTTTTGTTTGGTCAGTTAGTTTGCTGTTTCCTATGATATGGTAGGCCACTTCATGAATAGGATCAAAATATGTTTGTCAGATCAGATTATGAAGTGTGTATGTGTTTTTGTGCACATTAGTGTTTGTGTGTGTGTGTTTCACTATTTGTCTGTGTGCATATTGCTTGTATACAGTTGAGTTGTGTGCTATATTTTGTTTTCAATGTTGTGTCATCATAAGTCAGACCAAAAAGCTGCATTTAAGCAGTTCTGTATTTAAGCCAGTACGAAATGAATGAATAGACTTGACATGGCATTTGGCATGTGTGGCAGAAAATTCCAGCATGCAGGCCATATATTTTTATATGCAAACTAAGTCTTTCTGTGAATATTTTTGCTGATACTTAAGGAGAACAGCAAGAGTGCAGGAATCAGAAGTAAAGTGGAGATGCGTGGTGGAAGTGATGTACGATTGAATGCTGATGCAGGAAGATACTGTTGCTTGGATTAATTGAATGATCTGAAACAGAAGGTCTGAATTTTGTGTTGAAATCAAGCATTGACAGGCAGTGAAGGAACAGTACTCAGACTGATGTGATTGCATGGGTCAGTTGGAAGAATTTCAATATCATATGGATTTCTATGTTGATATTTTGGTGAATTTTTCCCTTTGTTTTACTTTATTTTGGTATTGAGATGTATGCCCCTTGACCCTGGCTACAGAATTTTTAAGTATTGGGGAAAAAAAATCAGTCCAGTCATATCCACCTACATGAATCATTGAATGGTTTTCTTTTGAGTACTGCAAAACATGGCAGTATTCTGCACTCTCTGATGCTGTGTGAATGTACCAGGCTGCTCTTACAGACATGACATGTTGTAAGATGCAGACCTTCCTGTGGATGAAACTACAGACAAGTTCAAACAACCTGACAAAGTGTATTAGGCCTTTCACCCCTCCTAGTGTGTAGGACATCAACACCTTACAAGAGATCTCCTGAGCCCCCAATACAATGAAGCTTGCCATAGATAAAGAGCAGACAGGTGAGATCACTGGGGGAAAAAAGCCCCTACATAAGTTCTTATTATTGATGTTTTCATCTTTTTGTCCACAGGTGTCGTTTGGGGGCAGAGGTCCAGGAGAAGGAGTGGCTCTAGCCGCAGTGTCGTCTGCCGCCTCTTCAGCAGGTGTGAATGTACAGCACGGCACAGTGCTGACAAGTGCTCGGTCTGGCTTCAGGTGAGGTTATAGGAGCCATGTATTTAATAATTGTAGAAAGATTGACGTGCACTTTATTACATATCTCCCCCTGTGGTTGGGAATGCTGGGGGCTTTTTTCAGTGTATATAATGCCATCCCCCCATCCCCCACCCCCAGCCACCTCTTCCTCTGGAAATTGATGGGTGAGGTGGCTGAATGGTTTGAGCACCAGATTCTCGCCAGAGTTTCCTGAGTTCGATACCCAATTTTGGCACACCTTTGGGGTTAAGGGTGGAGATTTTTCTTATCTCTTACGTATTTGTATGCCCAGACCTGCTAGTGCCTGAATCTCCTTCATGTGTATACGCTTGGAGAAGATCTAGTACACAAGATCCTGTCATGCATGTCAGCATTCGGTAGGTCATGGAGTAGAAACAAGAGCATACCCAGCTTGCACACCCCCAAAAATATGACTGCTTTCATGACCGGGTAAAAAACAAGAAAAACAAAAAGTCATACACATAGAAGGTTTCATGTTTGTGTGTGTATGTGTGTGTGCATGACTGAAGCCTGACTGAATGACACAGGAAACAAATGAGTCCCTAAAGGCAGCTCTCAGTTGGCTCCACACAGGTAGGCAGCCTGTTGTGCAAATGACTCTGTGCTTGTAAAGCACTTTCAGTTTGGTCTTTGACCAATAATAGGCGCTATATATGTATCCATATCATCATCACCATCAAACTGTATGCCAGAAATTTCCTCTTTTCTGTCACTCTCTTTGTTTCTGGCTTTTTCTTTCTGTCGTTCCGTCCTTTGGTGTTGCCTGCTTTGGTGGTCCATTTACCAAAGTATATTTCTCTTAAAAGCCTTGAATGTCTTCTGTCTTTTTCTGGACTTGATAATTGGACACTGTTGTTATACTTGTTATATATTTTTTTTGTAGATTGGTATGAAGTTCCCATTGGTCTTGTGTGCCTGTTAAAGTGTTATTATATTCATGATTCTGTCTGTTGTGTTTGAATATGCTTATGTTCGGGTTAGATGCCTTTTTTTTTTGTAATATAAAATCTTCCAATAGAAAAAATGGATAGAAATTAGAATGGTCAACGTCAGAGGCTTGTCCTTGGTTTATACATGCGCATGAATATGATTATACTCGGCTGGACTATAAGCAACAAGAATAAGTCACCACAGTCTGTCTGGACTTCTTCCTTATGGCACTTCATTACTTCTGTTCAGAAGAATCAATTACATCATTGTCCATCACACATAAAGAAGTACCTGCTCTTTGTCATACCACACTGACCTCATTTCACCTCCGTTCAGCACTCAAGGGGTTAATCTGCTGACAGTTCACTTTTCGTCTTAATTCAGCACACTGAACACCACTCATCCTCACTAGAATCAGTAACACTAATGAAAGTTTTTCAGTAATCATTAAAACATCCAGTGCGTTGTTTTTGTATTACTTGATTTGTTGGATTTTGCTATCTCCTGGATATTCTACAAAGTTGTACAATTCTGCAACTTTCACAAAAACAGAAACAATAGAAGGGAAGGAACTGTCAAAGACAGAACCAGTTACCACGGTTACTACCCTTCTTTGTGAAAAATATGTGAGATTCATGCACAGACAGACAGGCACAAGACACATCCAAAACTACAATATGTTATGGCAAATGTAGAAAGCACACAAAAGGTAAACTGCAGTTATCAGTTGAGAGTCAGGATTCAGAAATATTTAAAGGTTTAACCATTGGGTGATCTTCTCTAACTTTGTGAAGAGTCAATGGGGCACCATACAGAAGAACACAGGATTTCTCCAGGTCTGTCAGTTGTGTGTCAAAGTCTGGGTCTCTGCAGACGGTTTTCCCATCCATTCTGCAGTGGTGTGAGTCCATCTGTTTTTTTCTGTCGTCCCCTCCCTCTCCCTCCTTTAACAGTTTCTTGGAGGATTGTTTTACCAAGGCCACTGGATCTTGTTACATGGCCATACAGACAAATTATCCTTTTTGACTCACTTGCGACGGGCGCAATAGCCGAGTGGTTAAAGTGTTGGACTGTCAATCTGAGGGTCCCGGGTTTGAATCACGGTGATGGCGCCTGGTGGGTAAAGGGTGGAGATTTTTACGATCTCCCAGGTCAACATATGTGCAGACCTGCTAGTGCCTGAACCCCCTTCTTGTGTATATGCAAGCAGAAGATCAAATACGCACGTTAAAGATCCTGTAATCCATGTCAGCGTTCGGTGGGTTATGGAAACAAGAACATACCCAGCATGCACACCCCCGAAAACAGAGTATGGCTGCCTACATGGTGGGGTAAAAACGGTCATACACATAAAAGCCCACTCGTGTGCATACGAGTGAACGCAGAAGAAGAAGACTCACTTGTATGTCTGTGTGTCTGCGGTAAACTTAAACATTGCCATTTTCTCTGGAAATACTTTGTCAATACCAAATTTGGCTTGAAAAGAGTGGGAACATTAATCTTCACAGTCATACCAATGATAGGTTTAAGTCTCCCAAATTAAGCTGTGTTTCTGGATCATTTACGATTTATTTCGTTGAGGCTATTTCGGGATTCCTAAGCACCATTTTACTCCTTCCTAGTTGCTGGAATGTAGGCAATGCTTGGTAAGAAGATGGCATGGCCTCATTTTTCTTGTTCACAATTAACCCTTTCGCTGCCAGGAAAATAAGATTTAAGTGAAATCTATTTGCCAGGGTTTTTTCCCAAAAAACGGGTATAAATTTTCAAAAAAATCTGTGCTCTTTGTTATTGGAGAAAGACCCATAAAAGTATACATTTTCTGAAAGGGAAATGAATAAAGAATACAAAACACATGATGTTTTCCCATTTTATATATTTTAAGTGACATGCTGTTGTTTTGAAATCAGTGGTTTGTTTTTTGTCACATTTCCAACTTGTTCATTACAAACATTAGTCAGGTAATCTGCACAAAAATATCATTTTCTGGACAAATGGACATCTGCACACACCAAATCATACTAGAACAACCACAATATAAAAAAAAACTGAAAAAGAAATAGATGCATTGTGACTTCTGCAAGTGATAATATGGATGTGAGGCCACGCCCCCTCAGTCTCCATCCCCCCCCTCCTCTTCACCCCTCTCACACGGTCACTTCATCCAGTTCTCATCAGACCGCGTTGGCTGAGTGCCAAGAAAATAGCTCATACGGTGTCCTAAAAATTCGGTGACCTGTCATCTGCTAGAGTTGAACAGCCGGCATCACTCACTGATAGTCGCATCTTGGCCACTCTCTTGATTGCTCCCTTTACTTTCTATCAAATCGTCCTATAAATGTTCACCACTGTCTTCTCCTTCGAATTTATGCTCCAATTCTTTCTGAGCATAAGCTAAAGAAAGTAATCTTGGTTGATTCAGTTCGCCACGAGCGCATGTCTTGAGCACGGAGTCAGTCCGACATTTTGTTGAGCGAGCGAGGAGAGGAGCCAGGCAAAGACTGCGGCCAGTAACCCAACCAAAACGTTCAAATAAAGGACTGCCTTATGACGCAGATGGTGTTTCTAGCTATGAATAGAATGTAGAAAGATTCCTCAAGCTAAAGCTACCAGCATTTTTGTCAACGAACTGAATGCAAAGCAGGGAAAAGTCAGAATATTTCGATGACGAGTTATCTCGTCATTGTGGCAGCGAAGCATACATGCTTTCCATGACGAGTTATCTCGTCATATAGGCAGCCTAGGGGTTAAAGGCAAGAAATACAAATTGTGGACAGAACACATACAGTGATACTAAATACACCATCGACGTGTTTACTGCATATGAATATTCTAATATAGACATTGAACTAGAATGAACATAAAAGAAAAATTGAATTGACCGTTTCACTGAGTTTCGGTCAGCCTTGTCCAGGCTGGTCTGTGCAGGTCTTATTTTTCCTTGTTTGCAATTAAAAGAACAGAAATACAAATTCTGGACAGAACATATACAGTCACAGTGACACAAACTACATCACCAACATGTTCACTGCATATGAATATTTTAAAGTGCATACTGAATTAACTAGAATAAACATAAAAGAAAAATTGGATCAACCATGTCATAGTTTCCAGGCGGGTGTAACTAAACTTGTTGAACATCAATCTAGGTCCAGAGAAAATAGCTAAATGTTGCAGTGTGTTTGAGGTGATGGCAACATCTCCTTTACCGCAGACTTTTAAGAATTCTTTGATGTCCCAGATGTACCAAAATAACTTGATTTAAACAGCGTTATCACTTTGAATACTGCAATCGATTTATAACGCTTAAAAAAACATGTTTAAATGTTGATTTTTTTAATGTCATTTGTAGATCTATCCAGAACAGCACTGTGACTAAGACAATTTCTTTCCCCGTTAACATGGTGAATTTGAATCTGCCTTTTTTTTTAATATTATTTTTTTAACCTGAAGCTGTAGAATAACAAATACAGAACACATGTTAATGGTTAGAATTATTTTTTTATTTCGTTATTTATTTTATTTCACTTTTTAAGCGTATCACAAGTGAGTCTTGAAGGCCTTGCCTCACTTGTCTTAACTGATGTCAGCAGATCCTCATAAGGCCCAGTGTGCTGCTTGCTGGTCTGGTGCACTTGTTCATTGGTGATGTATTTCTCTTTTTTGTCACAACAAGTTTCTCTGTGTGAAATTTGGGCTGCTCTCCCCAGGGAGAGCACGTCGCTACACTGAGAGCACCACTCATTTTTGGGCATTTTTTCCTGCCTACTAGGCTCTTCAAGTCTGAGCAATGCAGCTGGCTCCAGAACACTACTCAAGGTCTAGTGGAGGGGGAGAAAATACTGGTGACTCCTGCCCGGATTCGAACCAGTGCGCTCAGATTCTCTTGCTTCCTAGGCGGACGCGTTACCTTTAGGCCATCACTCCACATGTGATCATTGTATCTAATTTTTAGTAACTTTCCGTGGCTTGAATTCTTTCCAAATCTGTTGCGATACTGATAATCCATATCAAGAATGCACATACTAGTTTACATCTCACTGGGAAGTAGGGGAGGTGGTTATATGTGTTACTGTTTAGCGTTGGTGGAGGGATGCACTTTGTAGAGGGCGTTGTAGTTTTAATGTGTGTGATTGTGTTTCAGGGGTATAAAAAGACCCAGAGACAAGCCGCATGGGCAGGACTATTACTATAGGCAGCTCAGGCGTTTGAAGAGAACCATCAAGGACTTCATCTTTGTGAGTATGGATGTATCGTATTGTGGTGTGTTATTTTGTGTCGCATGATACTAATTTTTTTGGAACAAAAGATTTTTGTTTATGAGATTTGGAGGTGCTCTTGCTTTGGGAAAGCACATTGCCGCAGTACAGTGCCACCATTTGAAAAAAACATTTTTATTTATTTTCTGTCTGCAAGTGTACTTGTTTTACTGATAATCAAAGTGGATTTCTTCTGTTGAATTTTGTGCATGTGTTTGATTTTGTTTACCCCATATTTGTTAAGTGCCAAGTAGCACTGTTCAGAGAAAGATGTTCTATGAATTCACATGATTGTTGAGATAAATGATGTTCTTGTGTCAGTGGACAGATCAACAACTCTGTGTGTGATGAGATAAATTATGTGTTGGTATCAATGGACAGATCAACAGCTCTGTGTGTGATGAGATAAATGATGTGTTTGTGTCAGTGGACAGATCAACAACTCTGTGTGTGATGAGATAAATTATGTGTTGGTATCAATGGATGCTCTGTGTGTGACGAGATAAATGATGTGTTTGTGTCAATGGATGCTCTGTGTGTGACGAGATAAATGATGTGTTTGTGTCAATGGACAGATCAACAGCTCTGTGTGTGACGAGATAAATGATTTGTTTGTGTCAATGGATGCTCTGTGTGTGACGAGATAAATGATGTGTTGGTGTCAGTGGATGCTCTGTGTGTGACGAGATAAATGATTTGTTTGTGTCAATGGACAGATCAACAGCTCTGTGTGTGATGAGATAAATGATGTGTTTGTGTCAATGGATGCTCTGTGTGTGACGAGATAAATGATGTGTTGGTGTCAATGGACAGATCAACAGCTCTGTGTGTGATGAGAGAAATGATGTGTTTGTGTCAATGGATGCTCTGTATGTGACGAGACAAATGATGTGTTTGTGTCAATGGATGCTCTGTGTGTGACGAGATAAATGATGTGTTGGTGTCAATGGACAGATCAACAGCTCTCTCTGTGACGAGATAAATGATGTGTTTGTGTCAATGGACAGATCAACAGCTCTCTCTGTGACGAGATAAATGATGTGTTTGTGTCAATGGACAGATCAACAGCTCTGTGTGTGACGAGATAAATGATGTGTTTGTGTCAATGGACAGATCAACAGCTCTGTGTGTGACGAGATAAATGATGTGTTTGTGTCAATGGACAGATCAACAGCTCTGTGTGTGACGAGATAAATGATGTGTTTGTGTCAATGGACAGATCAACAGCTCTGTGTGTGACGAGATAAATGATGTGTTGGTGTCAATGGACAGATCAACAGCTCTGTGTGACGAGATAAATGATGTGTTGGTGTCAGTGGACAGATCAACAGCTCTGTGTGACGAGATAAATGATGTGTTGGTGTCAATGGACAGATCAACAGCTCTGTGTGTGACGAGATAAATGATGTGTTGGTGTCAATGGACAGATCAACAGCTCTGTGTGTGACGAGATCATCAGGGTGGAGGAGAAACTGGCGCGGGTCAAGGAGGAGCGAAGGTAGGAGCCATCCTTGATGGGTAGGGTGTGTTTTTTTTGTTGTTGTTTGTTTCTTCGTTGTTGGGTTGTTGTTGTTGTTTTTTTTTGGGGGGGGGGGAGATGAGTTTTTTGTTGTTGTTGTTGTTATTGTTTGTTTTGGCTTTTTTGTTTGTTTGTCTGTTTTTGGGGGGTGTTGATTTTTTGTGTGTGTGTGTGTGTGTGTGTGTGTTAATTTCTTGATGTGGGTGTGGTTGTATTTTGTTGTTTTCTTCTTCTTCTTTTATTGTGTTTGAAAAAAAAAATCAAGATAATATCAAGAAACATCTCGCTGTAGTGTGCAGGATTTCTGATGCATTGCAAATTTTTGTCTGTAACATGTTAATTACATAATTCTGTTATGATGATGATGATGATGATGATGGTACTGCTGCGCAGTGTCATCCTCAAGAGAACTGTTCACTTCTCACCCACTGCAGCAGTGGCCCAGTGGTCATGCACCTGACCAGGGAGCCAGTGTCCGCATGTTCACATCCTGAACGCGGACTGTGATTTTTACTCTCCCCCCACCCCCCACCCCGCCCCCTGCCCCCTCCGACCCTCTGTGTCCCCCTCCTCTAGACTTTGAGTGGTGGTGTAGGTGTTATGACGACTGTATGAGTGTGTATGACTGTTTTTTATTTGTTTGGGTTTTTGTTGTTGTTTTTTTACCCAGCCTTACAGGCATCCACACTATGCATTCTGGGTGTGTTATCTTTCCATAACCCACCAGACACTGTCACAGATTGTGTGATCTTTAACTTGTGTATTTGATGTGTGTGGAGTGATGGCCTAGAGGTAATGCATCCACGTAGGAAGCGAGAGAATCGGAGCGCACTGGTTCGAATCACAGGTTAGACGCTGATATTTTCTCCCCCTCCACTAGACCTTGAATGGTGGTCTGCACACTAGTCATTCGGATGAGATGATAAATCGAGGTCCTGTGTGCAACATGCACTTAGCACATGTAAAAGAACCCACGGCAACAAAAGGGTTGTTCCTGGCAAAATTCTGTAAAAAAAAATCCACTTCGATAGGAAATACAAATAAAACTGCACACAGGGGAGAAAAAAAAGAAAAGAAAAAAAAAGGTTGCGCTGTAGTGTAGCAACACGCTCTCCCTGGGGGGAGAGCAGCCTGAATTTCACACAGAGAAATCTGTTGTGATAAAAAGAAATACAAATACAAATGCTTAAGGGGATTAAGGCACTGGCTTGTCTTCCCACAGGTTGACCAGAGAGAATGGAAGAATCTCCAGCCTAAATCTTCCAGGAAGCTGATAATGGGAATTGAACCCAGGACTCTCAGGTTGAAAATGTAGCGCTTTGACCGTTTGGCTTTTGCGCTTGTCCTGGCTCAGCTTTCAGACAGGTCTTTGATATATGCAACAACTGAGTGGTTAAAGCATTGATTTTCAGTCTGAGGGACCTTGGTTTGTATATTGATTACAGCCTTTAGTGGGTGAAGGATGGAGATTTTTCTGATCTCCCAGGTCGACTCATGTGCAGACCTGCGAGTCCTTGAACATACTTTGTGTGTATTCACACATAGAAGACAAAACAAGTACATTGTATTTATGTTAGAATTTTCTTGTGACCCCCAGCACACTTGGTTATAAAGAATTGCTCCGTTCTCTTCTGTTCTAAAGATCTCCTGTGATTCATGTCAGGCTTTGGGTTGTTTTGGAAACAAGAGCATACCCATTGCTTCTACAATCCATACACGGGAGTGGATTTTGGAGTTGCAGCCCATGAAGACAGAGAAGAAGAACATCAAGGCTTCTGATAAGTTAAAACTCATCGGGGTCCCAGGGGATTTTTTAACAAAATTCTAGGAGGTCCCAGACTTCCTTCAGAGGGTTACTCTAATACTGCACATTCCAGTCAAATCAGCATTACTGCAGTCATATGAAAACAGTTGTTCCTTCTTGTTAAAATTGAAGTGGACACATACATTTTTGTGGAAATAGTTATGAAGAGAAAGGAACTGTTGGGAAGGGGACACTTCAGGAAGGCAAAAGGAAACAATTTTTTTCATAGAACTTTTTTTCATCGCCCTAGCATCAGACTGAAGCTCCAATACAGGTTTTCCACACTTTCCATGTGTTTTTGAAAATTTTTAAAAATACCAGGGACCCGTTTGGATGAACATGGATTGCACCTTATCCATGTTTTTCATTAAAGGCTGACTTGACATGGTTATTAGAAAAGTGGGCAAGGTGGTGGGCAGAAAACAAGACAGTTTTGATGATGTGTACTGGAAAAAGATGACAGATTTTACACAGTTTAATACGAAGAAACTCACCCTGTTTACTGTTTTCTCAGATTTTAGCGCAAACAGGTGGACAGACGTGGTGGTTTTAGAGCCCCCCTGTGTAAGAACATGTTACAGCTGTTCTGTTATTCCCGCAGCTATTTGGACACTTAACCCTTTCGCCGCCAGTCAATTCCCTTGTGGTATAAACACAGAAAAGACATTGTCTTAGAATAGCTGGGGATTTCCCCTGCTATGTATAGTATTAGAAAACATGGCCTATCCTACCACCGAACATTAAGAGCTGTAGGTTCATGGATAACAGACCAATGAATGGTCACCTTTCAGTGACATGGGTCCTCTGCCATGCCTGTGCATAAATGCGAGCTTGGCAGTGAAAGGGTTAATCTTGATAAGCAACACACACACTGTTAAGACATCAACCTGTGCCATTTCTCTTGTTGCTGTTGTTGTTGGATGTGTGTGGTTGTGTGTCTGTATATGTGGGGTGATGGCCTAGAGGTAACGCGTTCGCCTAGGAAGCGAGAGAATCTGAGCGCGCTGGTTCGAATCACGGTTCAGCCGCCGATATTTTCTCCCCCTCCACTAGACCTTGAGTGGTGGTCTGGACGCTAGTCATTCGGATGAGACGATAAACCGAGGTCCCGTGTGCACCATGCACTTAGCGCACGTAAAAGAACCCACGGCAACAAAAAGGTTGTTCCTGGCAAAATTCTGTAGAAAAATCCACATCGATAGGAAAAACAAATAAAACTGCATGCAGGAAAAAATACAAAAAAAATGGGTGGCGCTGTAGTGTAGCGACGCGCTCTCCTTGGGGAGAGCAGCCCGAATTTCACACAGAGAAATCTGTTGTGATAAAAAGAAATACAAATACAAATACAAATATATGTTTGGAATACAGGGTGCGAGAGAGAGAACAGTCCTGTACAGTGGTTGGCAGGAAGAGTGATGGGTCAGGCTTGTGTGCTGGAAATGGGGTAAAAGTGAAGGTGTCAGTTTCTCTTAGTAGTTTTTATTGATTTTAGGTGTGATTATAGATATGTGTTTTTATGGAAATGGTGGTTACTTTTTAGTGTTTTACTCACAATTACTGATATTATCGAGTTTATAAGCCGAATGTTCACATATTTGTTAAAGTGTTATGTTTTAAATAGGCCTATTGTACCTACAATTTCAAGAATTTCTTATGATTAATTTGGAATTGGGTTTCTTATTTTGGAATGATATTTCTCAGTGTTTGTGTAAAAATTAGAACATATCTCGATGCAAAAATGAAATGTTTTTAGCATAGAAAGTGCCATTGAAAAATTCATAATGTATGATTTTTTCATGGTGATCTTTGGAAATAGTGATAATGTGTCCTAGGTTTTCTTAAACATGCAAGTTATTTTACTTTACTGTGTGATAAATCAAGCTGCTGTGTTTTATTACGTTCATGAAAAAATTCAACGAAATATGCTTTGCTTTTAAAAAAAAAATTTTAAGTTCAGCTTTTTGTCGTATTCATATGCATGTTGGATTAGACTTCAGGCTGAGAGACTCTGTGGCACAACGTGAGTGACGAGCCTTTGAATACACACATAATTTCCAAATGGATTAATAAAGATGTTTTGTTTTGCAGTTTGTTTTCAAAGCGTCTGGGACATATATGTATATATTCATGCATTAGCATCTGAAGTCCTGAGACATGTCCATCTCCCTCCGGCAGGTATTTGCTGCGCAAGCTGCTGCAGTTCCAGTCGGTGAGCGAGAGTGGTGCCCCCTCTGTGGTGGAAGCCCACCACCACACCACCCCTGCCGGCGCCAAGTCTGGCAAGAGTCCCGCCACTCACACGGCCGCCACTCCCGACCACGCCCCCGAGGTGCCAAAGAAGTCAGCCACCAAGAAGAAGACTGGAGGCGCTACGGGTGGTGGTGGAGGTGGTGGTGGTGGTGGTAGTGGCGGCAGCGGTGGCGAGTCGAAGAAGAAACTGCCCAGCCAGGCGGCGAAAGATTTGTTAGGTGATGATGGGGGTGGGGGATCAGGGAGTGAGGGGGGACTGGGTGTTGATTGGTGTGGGGAAGGAGGGATTTGGGTTATGAGTGTGTGCGTGCACACTTTTTCTGTTCCGTATTGATGTTCATTGTCAGTGCTCTGGGCCCCTGTTTCCAGGTGGCAGAGTGTTGTATAAATACCTATTGTTGGTATTATTATCATTTTTTGTTGTTGTTATTATCATTTGTTGTTATTATTATCATTTGTTGTTCTTATTATCATTTGTAACTTGTATTCAGTGTTAGTTCCCCAGGATCCTTTGCTAAGGAGAGTGAATTATAAATACCCATTATTGTTATTATCATTTGTAACTTGTATTAATTGTTAGCTGTCTGGGATCCTTTTGTAAGGAGTGCACTGTAGATACCCATCATTGTTATTATCATTATTATTATTATTATTATTATTATTATCATCATTATCATTATTATCATTATCATTTGTAACCTGTGTCCACAGAGTCTCTGCAGTCCAAGCCAAAAAAGAGCAAGTCTCAGAGCAACCGCAAAACCATCCC
The DNA here is from genome assembly GCF_041734735.1 of Babylonia areolata. Classification (NCBI taxonomy): domain Eukaryota; kingdom Metazoa; phylum Mollusca; class Gastropoda; order Neogastropoda; family Buccinidae; genus Babylonia; species Babylonia areolata. The sequence continues at coordinate 16,190,099 of NC_134892.1, forward strand.
ACCAATGCAGCTGGACTCTCTGGGCAGACCGGTCTTTCCCATGATGCTGGGGGATCTGACACTTCACAGCATTGGAGAGGTATGGCGCTGTGTGTCTGTTTGGATCGCTTCCAATACCCCCCCCCCTCCACCCCCCGCGCCCCCTCTCCCTGCCCCCCTGGGCTCTGTCAGTACAAACAGCATCCTCACCTTCACTTCACTTCACTTCACTTCACTTCAGAAGACTTTGTTGTCTGCTTCAGACAATTGAAACAGAAAGGAAAACATTCAGGTAAGCAAAATATGACTTTTAAAGACACAACACCAACAGCTGAAAAGTCTATAAATGAAGAAAATTAAAACTCAACCCCCCACCCCACACACACACCCCTCCCCCAAAGAAAAACATTTGTTTTCACAGCAATGAACAAATCTCAGACAAAAACATTTGTTATCATAGCAATGAACAAATCACAGACAAAAACATTTGTTATCATAGCAATGAACAAATCACAGACAGCCAAATAAAAACATTACTTGAGTGTATCATTAATCACAGCAACAACAAAAGGAGCAGAATGACTTTTTATGTATACATGCATGTATGTGTGTGTGTATGTGTGCCTGCATTTGTGTGTGTTTGTTTTATCTTCAGTTTAACGTCTATTCACTATAAGTGTTTTTAGACGGAAAGGAGTAAAGAAGTGGATAAAGGAAAGGGAATGCATGTGAATATTAGTGTAAAAAAAAAAAAAAAAAAAAAAAAAAAAAAATTCATGTTATGTAACAGAGGAAAAGTATATTATAAGAAAAAGGTCTAAAGAGATTGTGGTGTGTATTGAATGAGGTGTCATGGGAAGGAGAATATGTATATGCATATCAACAAGTATTAACCTATAACAATGTAAATATAAATAACAACATTAATTATAACACATCAAAGGAGGATACCAACTGGACTGGAGTTTAAAATTTCCGAAAACATTCTAAGCAATGAATAATCATTCAAAATCTTTTCAGTGGCTAATGAAATATTGGAAGAAACGTCATCAACTACATCTTTAGGAATTAACGGTCTTATGCTCGGACAATGAATGAGTAGATGACTTACAGTTATTTGCTTACCGCATATACATTTTATATTTTTAGAAAATTTTGTACGAAAGGCATTTAAACGAATTCTATACATTAGACTTGTAATTTGTCTTGAATGTGCTGCTGGTGTCAAATTTAGAAAATGTTTGGGATTAGCTGCATTCTTTGTGTTTACACAACATTGGTAATATTGATTATTTGAATCTATAAGTAATTTCTTAAATCGATTTCTAGAGACATTTTCTATACAACTAATGTATTCATGTAGATCTAACTGGATGTCAAGTTGTATTGCGCCTTCGAAATTACGTGCTGCTCTTCTAGCTGCTTGGTCTACCCACTCATTTGAAGATATTCCACAGTGCGAAGGTACCCAACAGAAAGTTAATTTAATGCCCTGTTTTGTCAGTTGGTGAATAATATGTTTTATTTCCATTGTCATCTCTATTCGCTTCTTTGAATTTGGAGATTCTATAGCTTTTAATACTGACTTCGAGTCTACACATAATAGAATTTCACTGACAGTTTTCGGAATGTCTGAAATATAATTTAAGGCCATAAGTATGGCTATAAGTTCAGCTGTGAAAATGGAATATTGTCTACCAATATAGTATAATTTTTCTAATCTAAATGAAGGAATTACAAAAGCCGCTCCTGAATTACCATCTTCTAGAACAGATCCGTCTGTGTATATTTTTAGATAATTAGAATATTGATTTTCTATATGGGAGAGCACTTCAGGTTTTAACAAAAATGGTGACTGGTTCTTGGATAAATCTGTATAATCCATGTCAAAGGTAGCTTTACACTGCTCCCATTCAGGGACTGGTGAAAAAGTAGGTATTTTTGCAATTTGCTTGTCTCTTGATTCCGTAGCACTAATGATATCTGATGCAAATGTATTGATGGATGTCATAGACTGTATCGTCTTAGCTCGTTTAGCAAAATCTTTTTGTGAACTTAAATTAACTTCTTCTTTTGAAAAGGTTTCATATGCTAAAGATTTGATAACGAATTTCGCGGCTGAAGCTTTCCTTTGTTCATCAAGAGATAAAACACCTGCTTCTCTGTAGGTCCCTAAATTTGATGTAAGAATGGGCACACCTAGAGCAAGTTTATAAGCCTTACAATCGATGCTTTGCAGCTTCTTTAACAAATGCAGTGGAGCACTGAAAAATACCTCTTGAGCGTATGTCAAGCGTGAACGTACGAGAGAGGTTGCGAGAGATATCAACGCTTTGGTATCTTGCCCCCAGTGCTGTTTACTAATTATTTTAAGGAAATTTAGACCTTTTCTTGCTTTGTTTAGTATATAGTCAATATGATAATTCCACGAAAGCTTTGAAGAAATATAAACTCCCAAAAATTTAACATATTGTGTATATCTGATGATAGAACCATTTATTGTAAACACAGGGAGCTTTTCTGGGTCTGATCCTGTGTTAAATAGCATCATATTTGTTTTTTCTAAGGACAATGATAAGCCATTTTCCGTCATAAAGTTGCTGATTTTATCAAGTTCCCGCTGGTATATTTTCCTTATGTAATTCAGTGTCCTAGTAGGCGTTTTATTTTTCATTGTCACCTTCATCCATAAACAAATGTCATCAGCAAATTGAACCAAGACTGTATCTTTAGCTAGCTTGTTAGGTAGATCTGCTAATAATATATTGAATAAAATTGGCGAAATTACTGATCCTTGTGGTAACCCCATATGTAATTGTCTGGGGTTTGAGTAGGTGTTTCCTATTCTTACTTGTATAAATCTATCTGATAAGAAACTTCTGATATAATCATACATGTTGCCTGTGATACCGATATTTTTCAGTTTATATAAAAGTCGAGCGTGCCACACTTGGTCGTATGCTTTTTTCACATCAAAAAAAGTCGCTAGTACGTTTTTTCGCCTTGCAAACTGTTGCTTTACCTGTGTAGTCAGTTTGACTAGATGTTCTGTGGAGGATCTACCTTTTCTGAAGCCAGCTTGGTTTACAGGAATTACACTATGCTTCTCACAATAATGAACAAGTCTTTTTAGAACAATTTTTTCCATTAGTTTGCATACATGCGATGTTAAGGCAATCGGTCGATAACTGTTTTTATCTGTTCTGCGTTTGCCCTGTTTGTGTATTGGGACAACAATTGATTGTTTCCATACAAGAGGAATGTCACCATCAGACCAACATTTCTTTAAAATTAAGTGTAAGAAATCAGTCAAATTTCCAGGCAAATGTCTCAACATTTCGTTTGAAATTCCGTCTAAACCAACTGCTGTTTTTTTGCTGCTGAGATTTGAGAGACATTCCTTTATTTCATCTGGTGTTATTTCACTATTTATATATAGGTGATTTACGCTCTCTGAACCTTGGTATATTTCATTTTTCTCTTGGCTTTCTCTGAACTTTCTATTTTCTTCTGACAAACCAGTGAATCTACTGTGATTACCAAACATGTCAGCAAAAACTTCTGCCTTTTCAATATTTGAAGGTAGATCTGTATGGTCCAGTTTAATTGGGCATTGTGGTAAATATATTCCATTTTTCATTGATTTTAGTTTTTCCCATACCTTTTGCATATCTTTGTGATTGAAAACTTCATTTGTGCAGAAAGACGACCAGTACTGCCTTTTCGCTTGTGCGTTAACACTATTTGCTTTATTTTTAGCCTTTTTCATCTCTAAATGATTTGGGATGGATTGTACTTTTAAGTATATTTTGAATTTTGACTTCTTTTCTTTCTTTGCTGCTTCACAAGCCTCATTCCACCAGATATTACCAGAGTGCTTATGATCTTTAACCGATTTGTACTTGGGTATAGATTCATTTGCAGCGGTGATGACTACATTTGTAAATGTCGAATATAAACTGTTGATGTCTGTATCGTTTATGTTGCAAATTTGAAACGATGAAAGTAAACTTGTGAATTTATCCCAGTTCGCATGTCGGTAATTATATTTTGGGATCTTATCCTCGTTTGGATCTATTGACTGAGGCATTTTAGATTCAAGTCTTATTATAATAGGCAAATGATCACTATTAAGAGTGTCATCCAGTGTATTCCAGTCACATATTGGTGCCAGATCTGGTGAGATTAAAGTGAGATCTATGGCAGTTGCTCTATGACTTGGATTGTCTGGTATCCGTGTTATTCTGCCATCGTTAAGTAGGTATAAAGAAGTATCTACAATGTTTTCAATAAAACGATTGCTAGTGATCGACTGGCAGTCTTTCTCCCAAAATGGCGAGTGTGCATTGAAGTCTCCCGTGATGAGAACTTTTTTGTCCTGGTCTGCCCGTAATGTTCGAATCCACTCTGTATTAAAGTCATTTGGACCCTGAGGTAGGTATACAGAAATGACAGTTAAGAGTGAAGAATTATACTGGACTTTTACAGCACAAGAATGAATATTTGGTATATCTGGTGGAACGGGGCTGGGGCATGGAGTGTACTTGACCCCTTCTCGAATGTATATAGCTGTGCTGATTTTCTCAGTGGTATCCACCTTCTGATGTAATGGCGGAAAGTAATAGTGATCAAATTTAGGAAGTTTATCTCGCTTTACATTTAGAGATTGAAGGGCTAGCAACTGGTAATTATGATTCGCCAGATGCTGCACTAAGTGATCACAGTTTGTGTTTGTGTATGCATGTGTGTGTGTGTGTGTGTTGATGTGTGTGCACAGATCGTGCCGGACCGCAACACCTTCAACAGCCATGACTGTATCTACCCAGCGGGTTTCTGCAGTACCCGGGTATACGCCAGCATGACCCGGCCCCACGAAAAGTGTCTGTACACCTGCAAGATTTCTGACTGTGGAGACCTGCCTGAGGTCACAACCTTTCTTTTTGTGGTAGTAGTTATAGTAGTAGTAGTAGAATAGAATAGAATAAAATAGAATATGTCTTTATTACCAAGTGTACCGGGGTCACAAAGAATATTTGGGGGGATTGTACATAACAATGTACGAACATAAATTGAAAATCATACACAAACACAGATACAGTAGAAATTAGGATACATACAAGTGCATATCAATATAAAAACTTGTGCATACTCACACATGCATGCATGCACTGCACACACACACACACACACACACACACACACACACACGTTTGAACAGAAGCTGCATATTACATGTGGATGGGGCTGAGGACTAGATCTTCAGTTAGATGGTTGTTGATTGCACAATTCTATTTATCATACTGGATTTGTTCGAGAGACAAGGCATTGACTACTTTGGGTTAAAAGCTATCGGCGAAGCAATTGGTTTTCGTCCTTATACTTCTGTACTGTCGACCAGAGGGGAGCATCTAAAAAATCCCCAAAGCTGGATGTGATTCATCCTGGCTAATTGATTTTGCTTTTTTGAGTAGCCGCTTATAATATATGTCTGATGGGCGCAATAGTTCAATCCACCTTTTAAATTCTTGAGAACTGTGTGTGTGTGTGTGCGCGCGCGCACTCTCATGTGAGACGTGTGAAAGTCCGTGCATGATAGGCTGTACCTTGTTCTAGTTGTGGTGTGTGTGTGTGTGTGTGTGTGTGTGTGTGTGTGTTTACTGAGCTTAAAACGTGACAATTGGTTATAATGAATGTGCAATATGTAGGAAGAATAATGTGCAATATGCAGGATGAATGTACAATGAATATGTCTAATGCTAACGTCCATATTCTAAATATATTTCTGTTTGATAATTACGATGTAATAATTAATTGCAATGTTTTTAAAAGCGAATATGTGAAATGCTTTTATTTGAGAACATATGTTTATTACTCTTGTTTGATCAAGTTATCCGCGTGTGTGTGTGTGTGTGTGTGGGGGGGGGGGGGTGCGGTGCGGGTGTGTGCTGATTATCTGGTTGTGGTTTTCCGCAATTCATCTTTATTCTTATCTTATCTGTCTATTATAATCAATGTGCAGTATAGTAGGCTATGTTTATAATTATATTCAAATAATGTTTCTTAATTCTTTCTGTTTTTACATTAAGAATACTAGTTATTACCTGCAGTGTGTGGATGTATGTATGAAACGATGTACGTGATATTTTTTACATTTGTATCTTCGTAATATTTGTTGGGGCTGTTGTTGGCTTTTACAGTTATGGTCCCCATGTTGTTTACTTGTCTATGTTGTGATAATGCACCTGACCAAATTTCTCCAGTTGGAGATAATAAAGTTATTCTTATCTTATCTTATCTTATCTTATCTTAGCCGAGTGGTTAAAGCGTTGGACTGTCAATCTGAGGGTCCCGGGTTCGAATCACAGTGACGGTGCCTGGTGGGTGAAGGGTGGAGATTTTTACGATCTCCCAGGTCAACATATGTGCAGACCTGCTAGTGCCTGAACCCCCTTCTTGTGTATACGCAAGCAGAAGATCAAATACACACGTTAAAGATCCTTTAATCCATGTCAGCGTTCGGTGGGTTATGGAAACAAGAACATACCCAGCATGCACACCCCCGAAAACAGAGTATGGCTGCCTACATGGCAGGGTAAAAACGGTCGTACACATAAAAGCCCACTCGTATGCATACGAGTGAACGTGGGAGTTGTAGCCCACGAACGCAGAAGAAGAAGAATATATGTCTTCTAGAGATGGTAGATCAGTCTCGGTAATCAAGAATCAAACACAAAATAAACAGGACAGCTATCCCCGAGTCGCCATTGGTCAGTGCCATCTTGAATCTAGTAGTAGTAGTGGTAGTAGAAGTAACAGCAGCAGAAACAGGAGTTATTAATTTTCAGTAGTAGTATTCATAGTGGTAGTAGTGACAGTAGCAGCAGCAGCAGTAGTAGTAGTTCTTTAGTGGTGGTAGTAGTAATTGTAGCAGAGACAGCAGCAGTAGTAACAGTAGTAGTACTTTCATTATTGTGGTTGTAGTGGTAACGGCAGCAGAAGTGGTAGTAGTAGTAGTAGTATTTTTGTTTTTGAAGTAATGATGTTTTTATATTAGTAATAGTAGTTCTTAAGTAGTTTGTTAGTAGTAGTTCATTACCAGAAGTGTTCCTTTATTATCTTTATATATATATTTAGTAGTAGTATTTTAATTGTAATTTCTAGAAGTAGTAGGAGTAGTTTTTGGTAGTTGTAGTAGTTGTTGTTTTTTTTATTGTCATCAGTATTTTTATTGTTGTTGTCATTATTAATATTTTCATTATTATTATTTTACTCTCTTTCAGGATGATTGGTTATGGTTTCTGTTTTGTCTGATGCCTGTTTGATCTGTACTGACAGGTGCGTTGTGTGTTACATTTCAAACAGTACATCGCGGTGAAGATGATAAACAAAGCAGTCACATAGTTGTAAATGCGAGTGATGAGTCTGAACAGAAGAGAAAAAAAAAACAACAACAAAACAACACTATCAGTCAGACAGTGAACATGATAAAACCCTTGACCCCCCCCCCCCCCCCCCCCACACCCCCCCCCAAAAAAAACCCAAAAGGGAAAAAGGATGAGAACTGTAGAAGAGTTGGGAGTGGTGACAGGGTGGGTGACTTTTTCCTTCTTTTTTTTGTTTTTGTTTTTTTGTTGTTGTTTTTTGGTTTCTTTGTTTTGACACATAAATAATCAAGGGATGTGTCTGAAACGTTTCAGTAAATTACAAGATGGAATTTTTTTTTTTTTTTTTAATTTTTTTTTTTTAATTCAATCCAAAGTTACGACGGGGTAGGCAATCACACCCTTCTGCTCAGCTCTGAACATGCGTTGAAAACAAACAACATACAGTAGACATCCATATATGCAAGTGGAGAGAAAAAAGAGGGGTAGGCGTATGAAAGGCAGCGTTCCCTTCTCCGCTCAGATGTGAAGGCTGAAGGCTTTCTCACACACACACTTGCTGTTGGACTGTGGAAGACAACATAGGCTGGTTACAGTTCAAAACTATTGTCAGTTCTGGAGTGGCTCATGAGTCTGATACATACAATAAAGACATCCATATATGCAAGTGGAGAGGAAAAAAGAGGGGTGGGGGTGTGAAATACCAAACGACGAGTACATTCTTGTACAAACAGGACTCAGTTATACAGCAGTGGTTTGATCTAAAGACTGCAGATGCAAATCACTGTTTCTAGTGAGGATCACAGTCAGTCGTGCCTCAGGGATATTACGCTACACTTTCACAATTTCAGCATATACACTTAATGACTGGGCTGTATAATGATGTGTGTGCATGAGGATGGAGAGAGGGAGTGTGGGTGCCGTCACCTCTGTGTGTGCATGTATGTTTGTGAGTGTGTATATATGTATGTGTGTGTGTTGTGTATGTGCATGTGTGTGTGATGTGTTGTTATCATTTTGCATAATACACCATACCATAGTATTGTTTCTTTGGTGTTACTTTTTGCAGTTACTCTAAAGCGCCTTGAACATTGGAAGGCACTATATGAATTTCCATTACTATTATTATCAACCATTTAATGAGCAAAGAAAACATTGCTACAGTTTTCTTCTTCTTCTGCGTAAGTGGGCTGCAACTCCCACATTCACTCATTTGTACATGAATGGGCTTTTGCGTGTATAACTGTTTTTACCCCGCCATGTAGGCAGCCATACTCTACTTTTGGGGATGTGCATGCTGGGTATGTTCTTGTTTCCATTACCCACCTAACACTGACATGGATTACAGGGTCTTTAACATGCGTATTTGATATTCTGCGTGCGTATGCACAAAAAGGGGGTTCAGGCACTAGCAGGTCTCCACATATGTTGACCTGGGAGATCGGAAAACTCTCCAGCCTTTACTCACTAGACACCGTCACCGAGATTCGAACCTGGGACCCTCAGATGGAAAGTCTAACGCTTTAACTACTCGGCTATTGCACCTGTTGCTACAGTTTTAAGTCAGGTAGCAGAAAGAACCAAATTATACTGAGAAAATAGGCTTGTATGGTATCCTTGTAGTTTGAAAAATCAGAATGTAGCAAACTTACTCATGCTATATATTCTTGTTTATTCTTGTTTTGCACCAATGCTTTTGTTCACTAAAAATGCTCCCAAAAGTGTATCATTTTTGTTGATGTTACATTGATATGAGAACTGTTACAAGCTGGAAATTTAGAGACTTGACCAGGATAGGAACAAAAAATATTTGTGTTGTAATCTTTTTAATAAAATGATTTTAAGAAAGGTATTTTCAAGGCACTCTGAACATCTTTAGCATCTCACCTGCCTGGTGTGTGTTTGTGAACAGTTTGAAATCGCGCCAGAAGAGGGCACTGAGCAGGTGTTCAGAGGGTCAACTCCCAACGAGTGTCACGTGCAACTTCTACAGGCCATCAACGGTTCTCTGTGAGTGACCCTGTGTCTCAAATTTATTAACTTAAAAATTTTTTTTTTTAGGTCATTAGCTTGTAACTTGAATTGTTTGAGGTTTTCAACTTGTAAGTTAAATTGTATGAAGTTGTCGTCCACTGATAACTCCGGTTGTTTGAGGTCATTGACTCGTAACTTAAGTTGCTTCAGATTGTCGACTTTTGATTGGTTTGAGGTCATCAGCATGTTGCTTAACCCTCTGCCCCCTGAATAATCCAATATGACCTGCTATACACAGTGTATGTTTATTTACCTTCACTTCCGTTTTTAGCAGTCCCATAATGCACTGACAGCGGGTACTGTTGTCACTTCCTTCCACTGCCGCCATTTTAAAGTTTGAAGCAAGTGGATCAGTTGAGATGTTTCTGAGCTCTGAATTTTTATGGTGGTTGATTTTTATTTGGGACAAAAATGGCTGAGAATGGTCGATTACAGATGCCTTCAATCATGGGTAACTGTTATGAAGAGTATCTTTATTTGTAGCTGAGTATTTAGAGAATGAAAACCTGAGCACACACTTAACAGATCACTCAGTTTTCTTAATCTTCTGTGCACACACAGATTGAGACTTTTTAAAGAATATGTAGGATTTTTTTTTTTTTAATCATTCTTCACAGTCAAAGTATTTCCAATTCAGTTGTATGTAAAATAATAAATTTTGCATATTGTGAGGTGTTTTCTGCAACAAAATGAATAAAGCCTTATTTGATATGATTTTTGTTTGTTTGTTTGGTATGTGTGAGTTCATTGCGAAGTTACTTCCCTTAACACAGGATTTGGAAGTTCTTTTGGGATTTTTCTTTCAGAGAGCAGAGGGTTAAGTTGTTTGAGGTTGTTTACTTGTAACTTGAGTTGTTTGAGGCCATCGACTTGTAACTCAGGTTGTTTCAGATTTTTTATTTGTATGTTAAATGGTTTGAGGTTTGAGGTTGCATACTTTTTGTGAAATTGTGTAAGGTCAAGATTTGTAACTTAAATTGTTTGCTGTCATTTACATGAAAGTCAAATTGTTTAAGGTCACAAACTTTTAAATTAAATTGTTTGAGGATGTAGATGGTAAGTTAAGTTGTGTTTCAGGTTATGGAAGTGTGCATTTGACAGCATTCTACATAACTGTATGTAACACCTGTACAGGGGCGCCAGTGTGGTCAGCATGGTGGGCCACGGGGCGGATTTCTTTGGTCTGACGAATCCTGTGATTCAGAACCTGATCCAGAGCTGCCCCGGTGCCAAGAAGTGCTCTGGCTACAAGTGGATCCGCTTTGAAATCAACAAGGCGGAGACCAACGAGAATGTGGCAGTGGGCAGGAATGATCCCACCGTCAGTGTGGAGGCCTTTCACAGACTGCTGCAGCAAGCTGGTAGGTGGTGCGAGTTGGCGGGGGGGGGGGGGGGGGGGGAGTATGGGGGAGTGATGTTTGTGTGTGAGTGGGGGTGGGGGGGTGTTGCATGTGTGTGTGTGTTTTGAGCAGTGTTTGTAAAAGTGTTTGAATTTTTAACAAGGTTTTTAAACGTTTGTGAAGTTTGAACAGGAAAATTTTATGAATTCTCAACAGGGTTTTTAAATGTTTGTGAATTTTCAACAGGGTTTTGATATATATATATATATATATATATATATATATATATATATATATATATATATATATGTGAAATGTGAAGAGTGTCTGGAAAAGTTATTGACAAATTGGCATGGGTTGATTGGAAATTTAAAAGTGAAAATGATTGGGATTTGAAAAGGGAAAAGGATTAGGATTTGAAAGTGGAAAATAATTGGGATTTGTATGTAGAAAATAATGGGGATTTGAAAGTGAATTACTGTTTGTATCACTCTGTGACACTGATAGTTGTCTGTCTATCATTTTATTTTATTTTATTGACTCACTTGTGTAAACAAAGTGAGTCTGTTTTAACCTGGTGTTCGGTTGTCTGTGTGTGTGTGTGTCTGTGTGTCCGTGGTAAACTTTGACATTGACATTTTCTCTGCAAATACTTTGTCAGTTGACACCAAATTTGGCATAAAAATAGGAAAAATTCAGTTCTTTCCAGTCATCTTGTTTAAAACAATATTGCACCTCTGGGATGGGCACAAAAAAAATTAAAAAAGAAGCCTAATTATATGCAAACTGCATTTACTGTTATATTTATATTTTTTGTATTCTCTACACTTGGCACTTTGACCTCTTATTCTGACACAACAAAAGAGGAGTCATTATTATCATTTTTTGTTCAAACAGGAACTTGTTTTGCTAAGCATGGAAGTTTTATTTATTTTGCAAACGTTTTGGTGCAGATAGTGAAAAAGGGAAATTACTCTGTAATTAATGCTAGGGGACTTAATTTATCACAAGTGAGTCTTGAAGGCCTTGCCACTCTTGTTTCATCTTTTTTTTTTTTTTTTTTTTTCCCAACAGGTGCAATGAAGCCCATGCCGTTCTCAGCAGCGATGCCCACTGAGCACTCCACCAACCTGAGGTCCCTGCTGACCAAAGGCAGCGTTCCCTTCTCCGCTCAGATGTGAGGGTTGAAGGCTTGCTCACACACACACTTGCTGTTGGACTGTGGAAGACGACGTGGGCTGGTTACAGTTCAAAACTGTTGTCAGTTCTGGAGTGGCTCATGAGTCTGATACATACCTACCTACCTGCATACATAGCTATATACATGCATCCATGCATACATATATCCATGCATACATACATACATACATACAAGCATACATACATCCATGCATACATACATGCATATATACATGCATGCATACATGCTTGAATCCATCCTTCCATTCATACATACATACATACATACATACATGCATTCATTCATTCATACACTTATGGAAGAACACAACATCTGGCCTTGGATTTATTATTCACTCTTTATTCATGTGCTCCAGAATTTTGTGCCATTTTTTTGTTCCTTACATTTTGATGGTAATGAATGGTGATGGGGATGATGACGATGCTGCTATGGGGGGGTTAGTTCAGGTCTGGGGACTGCTTGACAAGACTGTGCTCTCATAGATACAATGTATATCACGGCGTCAAACAGGCTGAGAGATACAGACACCTGCAGTGTTGGTCAGGACGTGTGAGCGACACTCCCCAAATAGCATCCATCCAGTGCACCCTACAGCACGTCCACCTCTGGCTAGGAACTGACCAAGAGTCGTAAAAAAACCAACCCAACCTCTTTTGAGACTTGAACCAGTGTCATCACAGTCATCAGTCCACAAAACTGAGAATGAATGAATGATATGGACACTTTTATAGCACATATCCTCTGTCAGAGACCAGGCTCCAAGCGGCTTACAAACACGGAGTCATTTACACAACAGGCTGCCCACCTGGGTAAAGCCGACTGACGGCCTTCATTGGGCGCTCATTTGTTTGTTTCCTGTGTCATTCAGTCAAGTTTCAGTCATGCATACACACTCAGACCGACATGTAACATTTCTTTACGTGTATCACTCTTTTGATTATTTGCCCTGCCATGCAGGCAGCCACATTCTGTTTTCGGGGTGGCCTCATGGTAATGCACCCAACTGGGAACCAAGTGTCCATGGGTTCGAGTCACCTTCGGACCGGGATTTTTCACATCCCCCCCTACCCCTCTCCACTAGATTTTGAGTGGTGGTCTGGTGCTAGTGTTTCGGATGAGACAGTAAGTCAAAGTCCCTTGCGCAGCTTGCACTTAGCACATGTAAAAGATCCTATGACAACAAAAGAGTTGTCCTTGCCAAAAATTCTGTACAAAAAAATCCACCATGATAGTAAATTGCTTGCAGACAGAAAAAAAAAAAAGAAGATAAAAGTCTGGGTGGTGCTGCACTGTGGTTGTGTGAGTAGAGGCAGCCTGAATTTCACACAGAAATATCTGTTTTGACAAAAAGTAGTACAGTACAATACAACACACACACACACACACACACACACAGAAAACAGCCAGATTTAAGATTGTGTGTGTGTGTGTGTGTGAATATGTTAGTGTGTATGTGTGAACATATAATGTCTTTTGGGTAACTAGGCTGGCAGTTGTGACAAGGTATTAAAAGGAAAGTTTTTTTATGACCAGAACATGGAAGTTGTGTTTATAGGGTACAGTGTACCGAACAGCTTCGCTCGAAAAATCTTAATGATTTTTTTGCTTGTTTGGAGCATGTGTGTGTGTGTATTGTATTGTATTTCTTTTTTTGTCACAACAGATTTCTCTGTGTGAAATTCGGGCTGCTCTCCCCAAGGAGAGCGCATCACTACACTACAGCGCCACCCATTTTTTTTGTATTTTTTCCTGCGTGCAGTTTTATTTGTTTTTCCTATCGAAGTGGATTTATCTACAGAATTTTGCCAGGAACAATGTTTTTGTTGCCATAGGTTCTTTTATGTGCGCTAAGTGCATGCTGCACACACGACCTCGGTTTATCGTCTCGTCTGAATGACTAGCGTCCAGACCACCACTCAAGGTCTAGTGGAGGGGGAGAAGGTATTGGCGGCTGAGCCGTGAGTCGAACCAGTGCGCTCAGATTCTCTCGCTTCCATGGCAGACGCATTACCTCTAGGCCATCACTCCACTGTGTGTGTGTGTGTGTTGTGTGTGTGTGTGTGTGTGTGTAGTCATGAAATGAATGTGTTCAGTTATACGCATGATAAATTAAATATAAATGGAGTTTGGGGTGAAAAAGGGGGTGAATGGGGTGGTATTCTCATGGCAAATCCACAGCATGTTATCAAAGTTATAAACATTTGAGTTTCTGATTCAATTTCAATGCATAATTTGCATTTGTCATTTCAGAAATGATGTTTGCTCATGGAAAGTTGATTTGTTTGGTTTGCTTGTGTGAAATAAAGCAGTTGTTTGCAAGCTGTTTGTGAATCCATGTGTGGCATTAGTTCTGTAATCATTAATCTGTTTCTTCAATGCGTGTTTTTGTGTGTATACTCGTGCATGCATGTATGTGTGTGTGCGTGCAGTGTGTGTGTTTCTGTGTACTTTGTGTCTGACTTGCATGTTAATGAAGAGGAAGCAGCACAGCTTATGACTGTTGCATTGCTGACAGTGTTGAAGGAAGAGCATGGTGTATGTATGTCACAGTGTTGAAGGAAGAGCACAGTGTATGACTGTCACAGTTATTGAAGGAAGAGCACAGTGTATGACTGTCACAGTGTTGAAGGAAGAGCACAGTGTATGACTGTCACAGTGTTGAAGGAAGAGCACAGTGTCTGTCACAGTGTTGAAGGAAGAGCACAGTGTCTGTCACAGTGTTGAAGGAAGAGCACAGTGTCTGTCACAGTGTTGAAGGAAGAGCACAGTGTCTGTCACAGTGTTGAAGGAAGAGCACAGTGTCTGTCACAGTGTTGAAGAACACGGTGTTCAGGTGGAGTAGGAGGTCCTGGACAGCTCCTGCATGCTTTTCCAGGTCCGGAAACTCCAGGCCCCTCCCCTGTCCCTGTACCTCTCTTTCCTCTTCTGCAGTTTGAGCATCCTCACCTCGGAGTGCTCACGGCCGCACGGAATGTAGATCGGTTCATCGCCGGGTTTTGTTGTCATGGTAGTGACAGCATTGTAACCTGTCGTCTGCGCCCGCTTGGTGTTAGAGATCTGGGGAAAGATGGTGAGATGAGGAGCCGTGGTTTTTGAGTGGTTATGGTTCATTACAAGTTTAAGTTTACGCAACTGGCTGGAACCGGCTTTGAGGTTGGTGGCTATCGATTTGTGTTTGGTTTGAGCAGGGATGAACTGGTTAGGTTTGTTTGAGTCCTGTTTCTGTCGAGAAGTTGGCGGGCATGAGCCCGAAACAGCAGTGCAAGGAGGGGAGGTGTCCATTGTGTGGTGAGGGTTGGGAAGGAGGGGACCGTGGTGAAGAGAGTTTGGCCAGGGGAATCCTTGCTGCTGCTGTTGCTGCTTGGCCGCAAGATGTTTCTGGACGTAGTTGTGGTGAAGCCTGTGCAGTCGCTTGAGGTAAAGTTGGTAAATGCACAGTCCTGCCAAGTCTCTGCAGGCTGGGTGGTGGTCATGGGGGCTCTTCTGGTAATGCTGGAGGCTTTGTGAGGGCTGATCTCTTTCATGAGGATTCTGAGAAAACTGGGGGCTTCGTGAGGGTTGATCTCTTTCAGCCATTAGAGTGATCAGAACAGGTGCTGAAACATACAGAAACAAGGGTGGAAATGTTCCAAAACCATGAATCTGATGATTAGATATATCCACCCTGTTAAATGTAGTTCAAAACCATTGATTAGATATCTCCGCTCTGTCAAGTAAAGTTCAAAACTGTTTATATAATGATTTCACTATTCAAATTAATCAGTTGTCAGTCAGATTTGGAATATGATAAAAGTTGTGTATATGGTTAAATTCCCAAGGTGAACATAAGATTCCTCAGAAAATGGGGACAGTGTGAGGACCATGTAACCACCCTCAATCATATGTGTTCAAATCGACAGGTGGGTGCAACAGCCCAGTGGTTGAAGTGTATAGGAGTTTCAGTCTGAGGCTCCCGGGTTTGGACCCGGTATCAGCACTTGGTGGATTGTGTGCTTGTCCGTTCATCAGTTGATTTTTGCCTGGCCTCACAGCACACAGTCTCAACATTATTTTCAGACCACCTAGTACTTTGTTAATCTCCTTTGTGTGTAAACACACACACACACACACACGTCGGATATGCACCATCATCCACTGAACAGCGTTTGGTGTGTTATGGGCACACTTACATATCCGAAGACGGTGTGTGGCTGCCTACACCACAAGGTAAAAATGCTGTTGTGTATGCGCAAAAGCCCACTTGTGAGTGAACGGAGGTTTAGCAGCCCACGAACACAGAAAGAGAAGAAAGAGATGGTTGAATGTCGAAATTGAACCAAGGGGACAGAGATGCAGACATCATGTAAGAACTGAGCACACTAGTGTGCTCAGGAAATATGAACAACATGCACTCACACCTCATTCTTTCGAACACGCAGACTATAGACGTTGTCACATACAAACATGTCAGTAACTGCACACACACACACACATGCCTGCACACACGAACACACATGCGCGCGCATCTAGTATACGCACACATGCACATACTGACACACGAGACTGGAAGCGCGCGCGCGCACACACACACACACACAACGCACGCACAGACCATCCAGTTTGTGAATGACACATCACTACATACATAATCGCAAAATTGTGTTCTTCCATGCCCTTGGAAAAATTAAAACAAATATGTCATTGTGAATGATGGTTTGCCAGAGCTTCAAGAGAGACAGATACAGGGAGAGAACTCTATAGACCAACATAAACGAAGGGCGCCGAGTGGTTAAAGCGTTGGACTTAGAGCAGAACGTCTGGACTTAAACGCAGAAAAGTCGGAATTTATGGGGCGGGCGTAAAGGTCTGACAACGAACGACTGGACTTCTCAAAATTTGTTCTTGACAACGCCTTCGTTCTTGGGGATTTTCCCGAATAAGTTCCCATATGCGCATGCATGCGGTCAGCTGCTGCAGGGATTGAAGTTTACGCTTGGTCTGTTCAGCCTGGAGTTGACTGGTTTGTTGTGTCCAGAGGGCATCACTAACACGTGCGATCGTGCGGCATGCACGCGGTGGTGTTATGTTTTGAAGCACCAGTGTGTGTGTGTGTGTGTGTGTGTGTGTGTGTAATTATATTTTTTAT
Source organism: Babylonia areolata (assembly GCF_041734735.1). Classification (NCBI taxonomy): domain Eukaryota; kingdom Metazoa; phylum Mollusca; class Gastropoda; order Neogastropoda; family Buccinidae; genus Babylonia; species Babylonia areolata. Next base: position 16,207,160 of record NC_134892.1, read on the forward strand.
GTATTGTGTTTCCTTTTGTTGTATTTTAATGAAAGGCACAACTGACAGAAATAAACTGTTGTTGTTATTATTATTATTATTATTAATATCATCATACGTCATCATCATTATACACTTCTAGAAGGTATACAAGTCACTAGTGGTCTCCATCCTCTAATATGGATGTGAGACATGGACACTGATGGCAGAAACAGAAAGATGAATTCAAGCATTCGAAACCAAGTGCTTGAGGAGACTACTACACATCTCCTACAAAGAGAACAAGACCAATGAGTATGTGCGGAATCTGGTCAGCAACCTTTTTGGGCCCCAAGAACCACTGCTGGCGACTGTCAAACGACGGAAGATGGCATGGTTTGGTCATGTCATTCGACATAACACCCTCTCCAAAACCATCCTGCAAGGGACTGTAGAGGGAGGGCGCAGACGGGGGCGGCAGAGAAAGAGCTGGTCCGACAACGTCAAGGAATGGACCAAAATGACGATGCCAGATCTCCTCACGACAGCTGCCAACAGAACGGCGTGGCGAGCTATGACATCTTCTTCATGTCCCCCCAACGACCCCAGCGGTCAAGGGAATGACTGAATGAGTGAGTGAGAAGGTATTATTATTATCATCATCATCCTTATACACTTCTAGAAGGTATTATTATCATCATCATCATTATCATCATCATCATCATCATTATACACTTCCAGAAGGTGCATTCTAGTTGACTTAAGTACTTAACAGAAATAAACGCCCCATTTATCTTCAGTTTAAAAAAAATCCGGACGTACGGAGTGTGTAGTCTGGCGAAATCGCTGAACTAAATTTTAGCGTTTTTGTCTGCGTTTAGACTCGCCGACTTCGTCAAAGTCTTCCGCCATGAATGCCAACTTTCGACGGATTGTCTCGGACAACATGTTTAGGCCGGACGATTCCGTTTACAACCGCCCCCCCATGAAAACGACCCCCGGCGGGTTCGGCGCCTGGTGGGTAAAGGGTGGAGATTTTTCCGATCTCCCAGCTCAACATATGCCGGTGCAGACCTGCTGTGTGTACACAAGCAGAAGATCAAATACGCACGTTAAAGATCCCGTTATCCATGTCAGCGTTCGGTGGGTTATGGAAACAAGAACATACTCACCATGCACACACCCCGAAAGCGGAGTTTGGCAGCCTACATGGCGGGGTAAAAACGGTCATACATGTAAAAGCCCACTCGTGTACATACGAGTGAACGTGGGAGTTGCAGCCCACGACCGCAGAACTGAGAAGAAGACCAACATGAATAAGAAGTGTATGTGTGGTAATCAACTCGATGGCGAGGCAAAAAATCATAGACGTCACACACACACACACACACACACACACACACACACACACACACACACACAACAACAACAACAACAACAACAGAACAGCGGGGACTATAACGAACAATACAGTAAAAAGACATTGTCGTGACGTTATGATGATGGATGAATTTAAGATGACTGACAACGAGCCAGTAGAACTTGATTCCATTGTAATGAAAATTTAAAAACCAATCACATCATTTCAAAACAAATCACTGAATGAATCAACGATATCCAATCACTACGTGCAGCAACAACTTTAAAAGCAAATCACTACTTGTAGCAACAGTTTTTAACCTAGTTACTACACATAGCAACAAATCTCCTTTACAAAAAAACAACAACAAAAAAACAAAAAACAACAACAACAAAAGCACAAAAAACAAAAAAACCTACAACAACAATAACAATTATTACATGTATATGTATTGTCACCTTTTGTAACCAATCGCTTCATGCAGCAACACTTTTACAACCAGTCACTGGGTATAGGCCATGTGATAATTTCAAAACCGTTCACTTCATGAAGCAATGATTTAAAATCAATCACTATATAAAACCATTCACTTCATGTAACAGTTATCTTAAAATCAATCACTGCATGTAACGACAATTCTAAAACCACATGTGGCAACAAGTTTAGAAAAAAATTATGACTACAATGTAGCGACAATATTAAAACAAATAACTACATGAGGCGACAATTCATAACCAATGACTACATGCAATGACAATTTCGATAATTTTAAAAAATAAATCACAACATGTGATGACAATTCTAAAACAAATCAATAACCACATGCAGCGACAATTCAAAACCAGTCACAACACGAAGCGACAATTTTAAAAACAATCATTGAATGCAGACACAATTCTATTACCAATGGCACAAAAATATTTATGAAATTATTCACAGCCGCGTGAACATTAGTATCATCAATGCTTAAAAATTGTTATAACGATCATGATAGTCATAACAACAACAATATCATCAACTGGTGATAATGACTATAATAACGACGTTCACAAAAGTAACGACAGAAAAACCTGCGTACTGTTTTATCTTGACGTTGAAACCCCACAGACACCTAGACTGTAGCATACGCTAGTGTGCAATAACGACTGGCCGAAGAACTGTAAGACTATGCCATAATTCATGTGGAACCAATACATGTACAACCATTCACCAACGGTTTATTTCCAGACTGGTAGCTTCCAAAATGTATAGCCCCTTTGCTACAATCAGGATTCGAGATTTTCGAGTATACTATTTTGACTGAATAGATTCAGTCAATGAACGGGCATAGTATGGTATTTTGAATAGATTCAGTCATATAAACTCAATAAACGGGCATCAGTAGTATGGTCTATTTTAAATTCAGCTTTTCAGCTCATTTGGCGCGGAAAAGTCTTGTAGACAGACCGACAGAAGCTTCCCAACAAAGCTGACTGAATGAACTGTGGAAGAGAGAAAACAAACAAACAAACAAAAACACAAAACTCACAAAAAAAAGCCCTGATGATTCTTATCCTTCCTGCACACACACACACACACACACACACACACGCACGCACGCACGCACACACACACACACACACACACACACACACACACACACACACATAACATGCATTCGTGTGAACAGGCATAAAGAGGTATGCATACACGACACATTGATGCGTGTACACATGTGCGTGCGCGCGCGCACACACACCCACACGCACTGTGACATACACGCGCGCGCGCGCGCGCGCGCACACACACACACACACACACACACTTTTTGTTGGGTTCCTTCTCACCTTGGTCTCCTATAATGAATGGGCTGACAGGGCTGCAAGAAAAGGTGCAAAACACCAACAGGGAACCACAGACCTTTATGTGCCTTTGTCTGTACAAGAGGGGTACCGCTTACTAGAAAAAAACATCATGGAGCAAAGTTAGGGAAGTATACCAGCAAAATGGCAAAATTTTAAATAAAAATATAAATAATATTCAACAACCGGAATCGATCAATCAATCAAATACATTCAGTAATTTATTCAGATTAAGGCAAATTCAGGCATTATCAAACAGGAGAAAGCTGAACGCGTTTATAACAAAGTTCAGCAGAGATGTTAAATGCATATGTGGAGAATCTATTTCTAGCAAACACATACTCTTTGAATGTCAGAGTCTGAAATCGTTTTTCCCAAACTTCTCGGAAAATTCTTTTGAAGTGCATTTTTGACAATTTCAGTCAAGATGTTATCTGCTATTGCAGAAGGTTTGCTGCATAGTCCAATTGGACATTTGTCATAGTTGTTACAGTTGTTTGATGTTAGCGTTTCCTTCTATATTGTGCCTATGTCTCCCTTTTTATTGTCTTATTTTTTCCGATAATCTGTATCTTTCCCCAACACACACACACACACACACACACATGCGCACACACACACATCATTCTTCACCCTCTGCCCAATACCGTTCTCACCACCACGCCCCACCCTCCACCCCCCTCCCCCCCTTTCAGTTTTCCGTCTAACATCACTTAAAGTGGAAGACGTTAAACTGAAGACTACTACTACTACTACTACTGCTACTACAACACACACACACACACACACACACACACACACGGGTGGACGCACACCAAATCACGATAGCCTCTAAACTGATGTGGTGGAATCTATGCCCTGTATCAAGGCCCAAACACAAACCAAGTGATCGACAATGACGCCCCCAAAATGCACATGAAACTAAATCGTGTACATGACAAGAACGAATACACCGACATAGACCACAACACACTCAAAAACACAACACAAAAGCGTGCGCGTGGACACATGCACGCACGCACACACACACACACACACACACACACACACACACACACACACGCATATACACACACACACAGGGTGTAATAATAATAATAATAATTGTATTTATATAGCGCTGGATCTTGTGCAGAGACAAATCAAAGCGCTTTCGCACCAGTCAGTCACACGCATGCATAACTCTAAAACTGTAGAAACTAAAGACAAGGAAGGGCAGGCAAGGGAGGCTATTTTGGGAAGAGGTGGGTTTTAAGGCCAGACTTGAAAGAGCTGAGTGTGGAGACTTGACGAAGCGAAAAAGGAAGTTCATTCCAATCGCAAGGTCCAGAAACAGGGAAAGAACGGCGGCCAACAGTCGAGTGTTTGAATCTGGGTATGCGTAAACAGAGTGGATCCGAGGCCGATCGTAGTGAGCGAGATGGAGTGTAGAGGTGAAGGCAGCCGCAGAGATAGGAAGGGGCAGTTTTGTGAATGCATCTATAACATAGAGTGCTGATCTTGTACTTTATTCGGTGTGAGACAGGGAGCCAGTGGAGATGTTGTATACGCACACACTGACACACCACCACAACCACACCATGACAACACGCAAAGACAGGCGCACACATCCACAGAGAAACAACACACACACACACACACACACACACATATATATACCAGGCACACACACGCACCACAAAAGAACACACACAAATACACGCCCGCAAGCACACTCAGTCACACACACGCACATCGACGTCAGCATGCAAACACACACACGACACGCATGCATGCGAACAGGCATAAAGAGGTATGCACACACATACACATATTGACGTGAATAAACTCGAGCGTATGCGCGCTCGCACACACCCACAAACACACAGACACGCACACACATAGAATCGCACTTCGTGCGAGCACACGCCAAATCACGACGGTCTCTATATGCAGTGGAATCTATGCGTTGTATCAAGGCCCAAACGCAAACCAAGCGACCGACAATGACACCCCCAAATTGTGCATGAAACTAAATCCTGTGCAGGACAATGCGCGTTCACACCGACATTCATTCCCCCTCCGCCCCCGAGACACAACACAAACGCGCGCGCGCACTTTCACGACACACACACGCACACAAGCGCGCGCGCACACACACACACATATAAGAACACACATACACAGACGCATATATGTGAATACACAGAAAACACATACACACACACACAGACGCACACATAAATGCACACACACACACACACAGAACCTCGGTGATACACATGCAAATACTGTTGTGAAAACATGGCCACCAGCTGAGTGAAGAACTACTAAAAGCGATCTGCATGTCCACAAACATTATTGCTGCGACTTGGCACCACTTACCCACACCGCACGGATTTTTGTCTCAGCCATGGGAGGAGGGGTGGGGCGTCAAAAGGTCTGCAGATTTTCATTCCAGGCCATAGTCACTGACTCGGAAACGCTGTTAATCGTTGAACAAATACTTCCTGTCGTGAGCCGTGGGGGGTGGGGGGGTGTGTGGAGGGGGGGCACGGGAGGAGGGGGGTGGAGGGGTGGAGAGAAATTTCTTGTCAGAGCGAGAGGGAGTGAGAGAGAAGGGGAAGAGAGCGAGTGAGGAGTGGGGGGAGGGGGGGGAGATGTATCAGAGAGAGGAGAGAGGGGGAGAGGGGAAGTAGGGGGTGGGAGGGGGTGGGGGAGTGAAAGTGGGGAAGCAAGAGAGAAAAAGAGAGGGGGTGAGTGAGAGAAAGAATGCATGTGGGTGAAATAGAGACACTGAGAAACGTTAGAGGGCCAGAGATTGAGAAAGCATGAGAGAAAGAAAGGCAGACAGATAAAGATAGATTGAGAGAGAGAGAGAGAGCATCACACACACACACACACACAGAGCATGACAGACAGAGAGAGAGAGAGAGAGAGAGAGAGAGAGAGAGCATGACACACACACACATATTTGCTATCACTTTGATGGCAGACAAATTTATGCACTCCGCTCTTTCAAGCTGGCCTTTAAACCTCTTCCCAAAACAGCCCCCACACCTCCTTCCTGGTCTACAATTACCACCTCTCTGCTTACATGTATTCAGAAGTTTTATCTTTCACCTCTCTGAGTCAGAACTGGTCATGCATGTGAACGACTAGCATGGAAATGCTTTTGTTTGTCTCTGCACAAGATTCAGTGATATACATACCTTTACTACTACAATCATTATTATTATCATTATTATTATTAGTAGTAGCAGCAGCAGCAGCAGTGGTAGTAGTAACAGCAGCAGGAGACTTAAATTAGCTGAATTAATTAATCCCCCCACCCACCCACCCAAAAACAACAAACCAACTAACCAACCACAAGTTCACAAATGAGAAGAGTGTAAAGGAGTCGGGTGGAAGTGGAAAGCATCTTAAAAAATGAAACATTAAAAAAACAAAACCACCATGAAAGCCTGGTTAATTTTTGTTGTCGACTTTATTCATCTGCAAACAGTCACAATGTAACAAAAATGATCAGTGAAGTAGTTGAAACACCCGAATGCACAGAAATTAAATCAAATCTACAAACCAACCATGCCATTTTACTTGAATCATTTACAACACGACATTCATGAATCCAGTCAAACACCTGATGATGTCCACCATGTCCTGGTTTTTAAGGCTGCCAAGGACAAAGATGATACAGCGAGATAAGGTCATACTGACATATACTCATTCATTTATATCACATACACCACAATGAATGAAATAAAATAAAGAAGAAAAAATGTACATCTTATCAAATATTCATATGCTGTATTCAGATGATGCATGGCACACATGAGACGTTTCCAGAAATACTGATGCCAGCCAGGGCTTTGAAGAGACGCATGAGAACACCATACAAGACACACCCATCAGCTGATGCTGCGAACACAATATACAGGAGGAACAGCCTTTGATGGTTGCTCTCGATACATCTTTGATTTGTGACTTTTCTGGAGGTACCAAAAACTCATGAAAACTATACATAACTGCTGCATGGATTAGAAATGGTGAACAGATCACACTGAAAAAACAACAACACATTTATAAATACAGAAGTCGCAATCAATTAATCAACAGTCCGAGTCACTAAAATGAAATTACAAAGAAACACATGTGTCCAAAGCAAAGCGAATCACGTCTCAAAGTTCCACAACCAAATGACGAGCAATGCAAAGACACTTTTGAATTTTTGTTCCCACCCTTTGTAAACTAAATTCAGTGACCAAACAATCATAATTCTAGTGAAAGATCTACAACCACAAAACCACCACCAAGACGATGAAGTTTGAAAGAACTAAAACCAGTCAATAGAGATGATGGGTGTGGTGAGTTTCCTGAGTTTGATCCCTGGTGCACCTGGTGGGTTTAGGTGGAGAGTTTTCCGATCTCCCAGGTCAACACATGCACACTTGCTAGCGTCTAAACCCCCTTAGTGAATATATGCAAGCAGAAGACCAAATGCTCACGTTAAGGATCCTGTAATCGCTGGCACAATTCAGTGGGTTATGCTTTATGGAAACCAGAACATACCCAGCATGCTCACCCCTGAAAATGGAGTATGGCTGCTTACATGGTGGGGTAATCAACAATATGTTATATACATAAAAAGTTAGATATCTGTGTGTGAAACCTGGCTGAATGACACAGGAAACGAATGATGAGCATTCAAAGGCAGTTCCCAGTCAGCAGCTATGCAGGCAGCGTGTTGTGATTGGGTTTGTAATGTCCCTACAGCTTGGTCTCTGACCAAGGACAGGCACTTGCACTATATTTTGTATTTGTATTTCTCTGTGTGAAATTCGGGCTGCTCTCCACAGTGAGAGCGTGTCGCTACACTACAGCGCCACACCTTTATTTGATATTTTTTCCTGCGTGCAGTTTTATTTGTTTTTCCTATCGAAGTGGATTTTTCTACAGAATTTTGCCAGGAACAACCCTTTTGTTGCCATGGGTTCTTTTACGTGCGCAAAGTGCATGCTGCACACAGGACCTCGGTTTATCATCTCATCCCAATGACTAGCGTCCAGACCACCACTCAAGGTCTAGTGGAGCCGTGATTCGAACCAGCATGCTCAGATTCTCTTGCTTCCAAGGCGGATGCGTTACCTCTAGGCCATCACTCCACTTCTATATAAGTATCCATATCATATCATATATCATATGTTTGTGTACAGAATGAAATATGATTCTCTCTCACACAATCCCACATTCCCCCCTAACACAAACATCTGCACACAGATGCACCTACAAATACTGGTACATCTACATTTGCCGACTCATTTACAAATGAACCCGGATTAAAGAGAAAAACGAAAATAGAAATAAGGGACAAAAAAGCAGCAAGATTTGGTACAACTACAAATTTAATGATACATCAACATCAATAACAGTGTCATTTTATTAATATCATGTTGGAGAGAGACCCATCTTATTTCTTTCAACTGTGAGCAATAAACTAATGCATTGCTCTCTCTCACTCTCTCTCTCTCCACAAAACACACTCCTACTGCACCACTGTCTCCCATGTGTCATCCTCTCTCATTCTCTGAAACCAGACTAAAAAGAAAAGAAAAAACAAAAGCATCCGAGTCACACAACACATATACCACATTCTATGACATGGCATTGCAAAACAACTATGTTACATTTTCTCACACGCGCACACACACACACAGCCTCCACATCTCAAAATACCTATTCCACATTCTGCCAGAATTTTGCCAGGAACAACCCTTTTGTTGCTGTGGGTTCTTTTACGTGCGCTAAGTGCATGCTGCACACGGGACTTCGGTTTATCGTCTCATCCGAATGACTAGCGTCCAGACCACCACTCAAGGTCTAGTGGAGGGGGAGAAAATAGCGGCAGCTAAGCCGTGATTCGAACCAGCACACACACACACACAGCCTCCACATATCAAAACACCTATTCCACGTTCTGCCAATTTGAAAAAAAAAGCCAAATGAACACAAACCTCATCACTACCTTCTGCATTACCATAAAAAGCAGAAGACCAACAGTCACAAAACACCATTGCTACGTTCTGCATTACCATAAAAAGCAGAAGACTAACAGTCACAAAACACCATTGCTACGTTCTGCATTACCATAAAAAGCAGAAGACCAACAGTCATAAAACACCATTGCTACGTTCTGCATTACCATAAAAAGCAGAAGACTAACAGTCACAAAACACCATTGCTACGTTCTGCATTACCATAAAAAGCAGAAGACTAACAGTCATAAAACACCATTGCTACGTTCTGCATTACCATAAAAAACAAGACAAACAGTCATAAAACACCATTGCTACATTCTGCATTACCATAAAAAGCAGGAAACTAACAGTCACAAAACACCATTGCTACGTTCTGCATTACCATAAAAAACAGAAGACTAACAGTCATAAAACACCCTCACTATGTTCTACATTACCATAAAAAGAAGACTAACAGTCACAAAACACCATTGCTACGTTCTGCATTACCATAAAAAGAAGACTAACAGTCATAAAACACCATTGCTACGTTCTGCATTACCATAAAAAACAGAAGACTAACAGTCATAAAACACCATTGCTACGTTCTGCATTACCATAAAAAACAGAAGACTAACAGTCACAAAACACCCTCACTACATTCTGCCGAACAAAAGAAAAGGAAAACCCTTAGTATCACAAAACACCTGAACAGTCTGCCATACAATCCCCCCCTTCCCCCAAATGTAAGTTCACAATACACATAAACATGGTGAAACAGACACAGCCTACGAATCGCAAAACACCTACACCACATTCTGTAACACAGACACACAAAAAGGACTATGAATAGCAAAACACACACACCACATTCTGTAACACAGACACACAAAAAGGACTATGAATAGCAAAACACCTACACCACATTCTGTAAAACAGACACACAAAAAGGACTATGAATAGCAAAACACCTACACCACATTCTGTAAAACAGACACACAAAAAGGACTATGAATAGCAAAACACCTACACCACATTCTGCCTTTCAGACATCAGCAAAAAAAAAAAAAAAAAAAAAAAAAAAAAAAAAAAAAAAAAAAAAAGATAGTAAAACACCCATAAATATATTCTGTCCCTGATACAAATAGCCTCAAGACTGCAGAACATCTATACCACATTTTGTAATTCAGACATTATCATCAAACAAAACTTAAGCCTCAAAACTGCAAAACACCTGTACCAAATTCTGACAGACCAAACAAAGACTCCAAATCACCACCTGTAACACACCACCTGTAACACACCACCTATAACACACCACCTGTAACACACCACCTGTAACACACCACATATAACACATTTTGCCAGACAAAAAAAAAAAAAAGTCTAAGAATAGAAAAACACCTAGACCATTACTGCCAACCATTCAAACATCAAAAAAAAAAGAAAGAAAAAAAAGCCTAAAAACTTCATAACTTATACTACATTCTACACCCACACACAACACCAACAACAAATCCTCAGGCTCGCAAAACACCTACACCACATTCTCCCGTTCAGAAAACAAAATTAAAAAAACAACAACCCAAAACCCCAAAGAATCACAAAACTACATTCAGCCATACAGACCCCTTCCATGCACCCCTCCCCCCTCCAAAAAACAAAAACAAACACAAAGACCAAACCAAACCCCAGGAACGTGACAAACCAACACCCCTATGGCAGGCGACTACCATAGCGACGGCAGCCAGGCCTGGTGGGGCAGGAAGTCGACCAGCACGGTCAGCAGCCCCAGCCACAGCAGCATGGCCACCAAAGCCAAGAGGAACATGATGCACAGCGTGCTCTTCAAGCCCATCTTGAACAGCACACTGAAAAACCACGCCACAACCTTCTCCGTGGGATAGAAAATGTGGGTCTTTCTTCCTCTGTAACAAAACAGAACAAACAGCACGGGGCTCACTACACACAGCACGGGGCTCACTAAGAGCAATGCACCGCTTGGGGGCTCACTAAGAGCAATGCACCACTTGGGGGCTCACTAAGAGCAATGCACCGCTTGGGGGCTCACTAAGAGCAATGCACCACTTGGGGGCTCACTAAGAGCAATGCACCGCTTGGTGGCTCACAAAGAGCAATGCACCGCTTGGTGGCTCACAAAGAGCAATGCACTGCTTGGGGGCTCACTAAGAGCAATGCACCGCTTGGGGGCTCACTAAGAGCAATGCACCACTTGGGGGCTCACTAAGAGCAATGCACCGCACCGCTTGGGGGTTCACTAAGAGCAATGCACCGCTTGGGGGCTCTCTAAGAGCTATGCACCGCTTGGGGGTTCACTAAGAGCTATGCACCGCTTGTGGGCTCACTAACAGCAATGCACGGCTTGGGGGCTCACTTATAGCAATGCACCACTAAGAGCAATGCACCGCACCGCTTGGGGGCTCACTAAGAGCAATGCACCGCACGGCTTGGGGGCTCACTAAGAGCAATGCACCGCACGGCTTGGGGGCTCACTAAGAGCAATGCACCGCTTGGTGGCTCCAGATATAAAAGTGACTGACTTGAGAGTTCTTTCTTTGTCAGCTGATGACATCAAAGCAAAACAAAGGAAAGGAAATTCCGTCTAGTTTGGATGAAATGGGTACAGAAATCGCAAAAAAATGGCGACTGTTCATTTTGTTTAGTAACAGATTTTTCTTTATTCATTTTGACCCAGATTGAGCAAGCTGCATGGAGCATGTTTAAGCAGTAAGCACAGAGGGTTGAAAAGAAGTGAAGGACCACCATGGAAACTTGCACACTTTTCTATTGGGGGGGGGCCTGGTGAAATACTGCTGAACTCTGGGCAAACAGCGGTGTGTGTGTGCAGCCAGTGTGTCCCCACTACAGGCACTCACAGCCAGTGATGCATTCCTGCAAGGGCACTTCCTTTTTTTTTTTTCACAGTGAAAGCCCACAGCTATCATTCATAAACAACCAAAATAATGTTAAGTTTTGGTTGAAACATCAATTTTTGCAAATGTATTTTCCAAGCTGTTCAAGGTAAGTGCCGATGACAGTGAGAGGCCAGTGGTAAACACTTTATGAAACATTCCTGCTTTTATGAAGCGATGAATAACTTTTTGTGTACATCAAATGGATGGCAGTGGTGGATTCTGTACTACTGAAACACTTACATCCAGGGACTGTGGGCCACTTTTAACCTGAGTGCATGTCTCAATACCAAAACAAAGTAAAACAACAGATTTGGTTTTTAAATCACCCAAATGCCAATTGGGAAAACCCAAAGTGCGCGTCTCAATACCAAAATAAAGTAAAAACAAAAGATTTTGTTTTTCTAAATCAACCAAAATGCCAATAAGGAAATCCAGATAATATGGAAATACTCCCATCCATGTATGTGTCTTCCCTTCTGTGTAAAGAATAAAATGCTCCAGTTTAAAAGAAAAATTCAATTCCCCTGATGAAATACGAAAGTGAATAGTTAATTTTGAGGCAAGATGGATGACCTATATTTTCAGTGCAATTGCTTTTTATGACAATCAAAACAGGATGGATGACCTATATTTTTAGTGCAACAGCTTTTTTATTTTTTTATTTTTTATAATCAATTACTGGAGGGCAAGAAGAAGGTTACCTCAATCTATGTAATGTATGGTACCCTTTCCTTTTTGTGTCATTTGCTCACAAGGTGAACATTATCACTATGATAAAACTTCTGTTTGCTAACAAAGACAAATAAAAAGTTTTAAAAGTTATATATAAAAATTCATCAGTGTCTGCGCCAGTATAGTATGATAGTCAGTCGTGTCTGACGATTGATTGATGTGGATACTTCTATAGCGCCTATCCTCGGTCAGGGACCAAGCTCTAAGCGCTTTACATACATGGGGACATTTGCCTGGGTAGAGCCGACTGACGGCTGCCACTGGGCGCTCATCATTCATTTCCTGTGTCATTCAATCAGATTTCAGACGCACACACATACACACTCAGACAGACATGTAACATTTTACGTGTATGACCGGTTTATTTATTTATTTACCCTGCCATGTAGGCAGCCATACTCCGTTTTCGGGGGTGTGCATGCTGGGTATATTCTTGTTTCCATAACTCACCGAAGGCTGACATGGATTACAGGATCTTTAACGTGCGTATTTGATCTTCTGCGTGCGCATACACACGAAGGGGGTTCAGGCACTAGCATGTCTGCACATATGTTGACCTGGGAGATCGGAAAAATCTCCACCCTTTACCCACCAGGTGCACCGAGATTCGAACCCAGGACCCTCAGATTGAAAGTCCAGCGCTTTAACCATTCGGCTATTGCACCCGTCAAACAGCAGACAGCTGTCCTGGTTATCTAGGCCAGTATAGTATGACAGTCAGTCGTGTCTGACAATGACAACAAACAGCAGACAGCTGTCCTAGTTATCTGGGCCAGAATTTTATCTTGGAGGAGAGTGTCTTGCATACGGTAATCCCCAATCTCTCAGCCAAGAGGGTTTTAGGACAGTCAGTGCTGGGATGGTTCCCAACGGCCAACTTGCCCTAAAAGGCTGAGGACAAACAGCCAGTGCAATCTTGCCTCCCACTCTTGAGTCACAGACCTTCACAAGAGACTAAGCTGTAAATGAACACACACTGCAGTGGAGAAACTACTGATCATGCAGCTTTCACCTTGCTCTTGGTTCAACTGTAAGCTTGTGTTTCATAACTGAGGTCTAAACCTGTTATATCACGTGCCATCAAATGATCATTTTATCAAGAAAAGTGAAAGACCCCCACCTTATCTCTCTGGGTTCTGCAGCGTAACTGGCGGACAGGATGAGGGTGGGAAACAGGATGGAATTCAGAGTCACTCTGTAAAAACGAGTTCTTCAAAATAAACACATTAATAAAAATGAATAAGTAAAACAATGTGTAGGCAGACACATTTATTATTACGATTATCACTTATCGCCTATCTCGCAGTCACAATAAATGTTACAATTATCACTGATATAGTGCGGAGACTACCTTCAGTCAAAGACCAAACTGGCAGTCACAATAAACATTACAATTATCACTTATATAGCGCCTATCTCCAGTCAGAGACGAAACTGGCAGTCACAATAAACGTCACAATGATGACTTATATAGTGCCTGCCTTCAGTCAGAGACCAAACTGACAGTCACAATAAACGTTACAATTATCACTTATATAGTGCCTGCCTTCAGTCAGGGAACAAACTGGCAGTCACAATAAATGTTACAATTATCACTTATATAGCGCCTATCTCCAGTCAGGGAACAAACTCTGAGCACTTTACAAGCACAGTCATGTGAACAACAAGCTGCCCAGCTAAGAACAAACTCTGAGCACTTTACAAGCACAGTCATGTGAACAACAAGCTGCCCAGCTAAGAACAAACTCTGAGCACTTTACAAGCACAGTCATGTGAACAACAAGTTGCCCAGCTAAGAACAAACTCTGAGCACTTTACAAGCACAGTCATGTGAACAACAAGCTACCCAGCTAAGTACAGCCGACTGATGGCTGCCTTTCAGCACTCATCATTCAGTCAGGCTTCAGTCACAAGCACAAACACACGTGTCTGTAAGAGTGGGTTTTTTCTTCTGTATTTTTCCACAGACAACCCATGTGGACTGAGTACACGCCTGCACATGGGGACACTGACCATCTCATTTGAACGATTAGCGCCCTGACCACCACTCAAGGTCTATTGGAGGGGGAGAAATTCTGCAGAGTGGGATTCCATCCGGCACACTCGTTTCATCCTGCTTCCCAGGCAGACCCATTACCACCTGGCTACCACTCCACCCACACATCAACATGTCGCCTGATCATCGTCATCACTGTTCCTGTTGTTATCATCATCACAATCATTATTAACACAACTCACTTGATCAAAATCTAATCTTTTTCTTTCACTGAATTTCTGTCCCCTTTTGGAAGACCCCATTCCCCCCCACCCCGGCCCCCCTCACACCCCCACCCCCCTGTCATCCCTCCCTCCTTCTTCTCAATAATTGCCGCTTCATTGAAATTTGTATAAACGTTATGTATTCATAATGCCTTGTTAATATGCGTGTGTGTGTGTGTGTGTGTGTGGTGTGGATGCTTAAGTGTGAGTGTATTACTCTGAGGATGTACATGTTTGTGTGTGAGTGAGTGTGTGCAAATGCGCACGTTTGTGCCTGAAGTTGTGCATACAGGTGTGTGTGTGCATGTGATTGCACGTGCTTGTGTTTGCATGTGTGTGTTGACTGACATATACATATACATAAAATATACTAACCCAAACCAGAAGTTTTCAAAATAAATGATAGCGAAAGCCAGCGGGAGCCCAAAGCCGAAATGGAAGCCAAAGTTTGTCTCAATCAGGTCCAGGCGTTTCTGAACCCCAAACCCTGCAAAAACAGAATCGGTTCCTTTACACATTATAACATGGTTATGACACATGCACAGCAAGCATGTGTCACACTGTTACACATATCCACAAACACACCAACTATTCGTAACACATAACCACATTAACAGTCAATCACTCATAAACACAACCACATGAACTGTCAATCACATGTAACCTCATCAACTGTCAATCACACATAACCACATTAACTGTCAATCACACATGAGCACATCAACTGTAAATCACATATAACCACATCAACTGTCAATCACACATAACTACATCAACTGTCAATCATACATAACCACATGAACTGTAAATCACATATAACCACATCAACTGTAAATCACATAACCACATTAACTGCAAATCACATATAACCACATCAACTGTCAATCACAAATAACCTCATCAACTGTCAATTACACATAACCTCATCAACTGTCAATCATACATAACCACATCAATGTCAATAACATATAACCACATCAACTGTCAATCACACAACCACATCAACTGTCAATCACACATAACCACATTAACTGGCCATCGCTCATAACCAGATTTTTTACATGTGGATGTGATTTTTTATTAAAGAGTGTTTCTTTCATATTTTACTCATGTAATGTGCCTTAAGCATTATTGTATTCAAATGAATGGCGAAAATATAAATAAACTATTATCATTATCATTATTTTGCAGTGCAAACTGGTCACAAACAGTGTGTGCAAAACTGCAGGACAAAGGCAATAGAGGTGTGAGACTTGGAAGTTCTTCAAACGTCTGTCACCGGCTTCACAAAGGTGGATTACAAACACAATGTTTATACTCTGTTCACTTCCATCCCACCCTGTGCCACCCTGTCCCTGTCGCAGCATGACGAGCACAACGGTGATCATCCTTCCCAAGTGAGTAAAAAAAAAGAAGAAAAAAAAAAAGAAGAAGAAAGTTTCCATAACTTTGCAAGCTGTAAGCTTCACCAATGCCACCACACAGAAGCTAATTTCACCCACAAAAATGCACACTTTATGTCAACAATCAGAGCTCTGTAATTCATGTGAGAATCGTTATAATCATGTGCAACAATCTAAGAGGCAGGGCTTGGTTACATGCAATCTTTAGAAGTGTTAACTTTGCTTAGTGGCATGAGCTTTCCTACATCTTTGATAACTCCATAAGACTTTGGAAAAGTCTCAACTCAAAGCAACTTTAGTGCTGCCACGATGGCTCATAAACTCAGCCTTGGACTCCCGGCCCAAGAACCTGCACCAACACTTTTCCCTGGCAACCTTGCTGGGGAAGTTTCTGTTGCTTTTTCCAAGCACTTGAGCAAATGCTTACACTCAAAGCCATACACATGAACATTCACACACACAGACACTCACATACACCTGAATACATCATACCTGCAGACACACAGATGCAAATACTCGCACACACACACAAACACATGCATCTGTGGTAAGCAGTTCAGCTTGCATCGTTGTTTGTTTCACTGTCAGCAGTTATGTACCTTCTTGCCCAAGTATTTCAAAGAGAATAACTATTCTGCAGATGATTTTTGGAAAGCCATTTCTGACGAGGTTCTTATGGTCAAATTTTCACAGGCATTAGTTCATAGCCCTATTTCTACATTCCTTTAATGTACTCCAGAATTGTGTTAATGGTTTTAAGTTATTATTATCATTATTGAATTGTTACTGTTAAATCTAATCACATGCTAATTATACATTTCTAGGCAGTTTTCCACCTTTTCTGTTTTCCTCTACCCCTTCTTTCCCCCCCCCCCCCCCCCCCCCCCCTTTTTTTTCCCCCTTTTTTTTTAAATCGTCTACTGTCACTGATAGTGAAAAGACACAAAACTACAGAACGAACAAGCAGACGGCAAAAGAAAAGAAGGTGATTACAAAGACTCACTCTGCTTACACAGAAGTTTTTACTCCCCCCTCCCCCTCCAAGCCAGCAAACAAGGGAGATAATCCCACCCATGATCATCCACTTGTACTCAAAACACCCCTCCTCTCCTCACCCTCCAAACCAGCAGTAAACAAGGGAGAGAAACCTACCCATGTTCATCCACTTGTACTCAAAGGCATACATGGAGTATGTGATGGCCGTCAGGGAGAGCTCCAGCACGTTGATCCCTTTGATTCTCAACGGGATGAACGTCGACAAATACACCTAAACACAGACAAAAAAACAACAACCAAGCATTACTCAGCAGAGGTCTTTCACAACCACATCAACAGCCCATATGCAAAGAGCAATCTTCCCAGCACGAAGTTTGCTACGGATGAAGAACGTTCCCAGCTCTCTGTAATTAACACAGCCTGTGGAAAATTCTGAACACCCAGCAAACTTGGTGCTGCTCGGATCGCTCATGCAACCCAGTCTGATCAACAAGTATACAGACCCACTAGTGCAGTGCCTGAGCCCCCTCCGTGTGTGTTCACATGCAGAAGATCAAATACCCACACTGAAGATCCTATCAGTGGTTGGCGCATTATACAAATATGAACATACCCTTCAGCATGCATGCCCCGAAAACAGAAACTGCTGCCTAAATCATCCTTATCATCATCATCAGGAAATAAACACATGCTAGGAAACATTTCACACACCCTGGGTGCACAACACAATTACTTACTTAGAAGGGACACCCAGTTATCCAGTTCAGAAAGAGACCAACAATTTTCAAGGCTCTCCAGAAAAGGTTAAATAGACCAGCAGTGAAGTGATGGCCTAGAGGTAACGTGTCCGCCCAGGAAGCGAGAGAATCTAAGCGCAATGGTTCGAATCATGGCTTAGATGCTGATATTTTCTTCCCCTCCAGTGGACTTTGAGTGTGGTCTGGATGCTAGTCATTCAGATGAGATGATAAACCGAGGTCCCATGCGCAGCATGCACTTAGCGCATGTAAAAGAACCCACAGCAACAAAAGGGTTGTTCCAGGCGAAATTCTGTAGAAAAATCCACTTTGATAGGAAAAACAAATAAAACTGCACGCAGGAGAAAAAAAACAACCCAAAAAACGGGTGGCGCTGTAGTATAGCGATGCGCTCTCCCTGGGTAGAGCAGCACGAATTTCACACAGAGATATCTGTTGTGATAAAAAGACGAGAAATACAATACAATACAATACAAGGCATAAATAAGGAAGGAAGAGATGACGGAAAGAAAAGAAAGCCAGAAACAAAGTAAGCCGCAGCAAAGAGGACACATCTGGCACAGACTTTCCAGAAGGTGGGACACTGTCTATACTCAAAAAGCCCTGGCATCAACCCAGAGGCGTCATAACATTAACAACCCATGAATGAACTTGGCACAGAAGTGCACAGTGTGAAGTGTGCAAACATTTAATGAACTTTTAAGCAAGAGAGAGAGAGAGAGACAGAGACAGACAGAGAGAGAGAGAGAGAGAGAGAGAGAGAGTGTATGTGTGTGTGCAACAGCCGAGTGGTTAGAGCACTAGATTTTCAATCTGAGAGACCTGGGTTTGAATCATGGTCACAACACCTCGTGGGTAAAGGTTGGCAATTTTTCCGATCTCCCAGGCAAACACATGTGCAGACCTGCTAGTGCCTGAACCCCCTTCATGTGTATACGCATGTAGAAGAATAAATACAACATTACAGATCCCATAATCCCATGTCTGAGTTTGGTGGCTTATGGAAATAAGAACATACCCAGTATGCACCCCCATGAAAATGTCGTAAGACTGTCAACATGGTTGGGGGAGGGGTGGGGGGGATGGTCCTTCACATGAAAACCCACTGGTGTATAGGAGGGAATGTGAGAGTCACAGCCTACAGATGAAGAAGTAGGATTTCCTTTAAATGCCTTGCGTACAAAATATTGCAAAAACACATAGTGTTTATGCGGAATAGAAGTAAATGTCTATCATATTCGAGTATACAAGAATAAGCCTACTCGTCTTTAAAAAGTGCACTGACAAGTTTCCACAGAACATTTATTTATCTTTAGAAGATGTTTTGAATAATTATCTATCACTCCGACAATTTTCTGAATGTTTGAATCAAAGTCCAGATGGTATCTACCTATGATTGATTACGTTTGTTATAATAAGCATGCTTTATCCTGCGATAGGAATGATTTAACTCTCAATCAGTCCAATCCTTTGCAGCTCTTCCTTTTAACCTCTGACGCTTTTTATGTCTCCTTCCCGGTCTCCGTCATCCGACCATCTCTTTTCATCACTCCCTACCCCAACGCGCACGCATACACATACTACCCCCCCCCCCTCAACGTCCCCTCCCCCCCAGCATCTAATATCACTTAACAGTAAAAAAAATGTTAAACAAAAGAAAGAAAAGAAAAAGGAGAAGCAGAAGATGATGACGCCTGCCCTACACCTGGACCCAAAAGACCATGGCAGGTGACCATACACATGTAAAGATCATGGTTCACAGTCCCACCGCTTACAGCCATCAAGGCAGTGAATTCACATCCACTGTGTCCAGGGTTCAGCACAGAAAGAGGGAGGGTGGAGGGGGGTGCACAGTCCCCTCTCTTTCTGCCCTTTCAACCTCCCCAACCAAAGTCAGCTCCCCAGCCCTAACTTCACACAGAGAAATCCGCTGTCACAAAAATAACTATTACAATCCAATCCAATCCAATGAAGAAGAATGAAATAAATAGACACACAAAGAAGTAAACCACAGACAGAAAAGGAAAAAAGAAAAAAAAGAATTTATGTAGCACTGAATCTTGTGCAGAGATAAATCAAAGCGCTTTCACACCAGTCAGTCACACACATGCATAACTCTAGACTGAAAAAGAAAAGAAAAAAAGGGGAGTGAACCCCAGACAAAACGGACACAAGGGAGTGAAGCACAGACGAAACAGACACACAAGGGAGTGAACTACAGACAGATGAAACAGACACACAAGGGAGTGAACTACAGACAGACGAAACAGACACACAAGGGAGTGAACTACAGACAGATGAAACAGACACACAAGGGAGTGAACTAGAGACAAACGACACAGACACACAAGGGAGTGAACCCCAGACAAAACAGACACACAAGGGAGTGAACTACAGACAGATGAAACAGACACACAAGGGAGTGAACTAGAGACAGACGAAACAGACACACAAGGGAGTGAAGCATTGACCTGGATGAAGAAGAAGATCTGGAAGGTGATGGTGTACACCACGTCTGATATGAACAGCGCCAAACCCGTCTGCACCGGCTTCCCCATCGTCTTCTTGTACACCAGACTGGACAGGTCCTGAGAACAACCAACCAGAAAACACACATGGGTGCCCTGACTTTATGCCGAGAGTGCTGGATTCTCACCAACGTTCCCTGAGTTCGAATCCCCGGTTTTAGCACTCCAGATGGGTTAAGGGTGGAGATTTTTTTCCCAATCTTCCAGGTCAGCTTATATGCAGAAATGCTAGTGCCTGAACAACCTCTCTGTGTGTATATATGCATGCAGGTGATCAAATATGCATGCCAAAGATCCTGTAACCCATGTCAGTGTTTGGCAGGTTTTAGAAACAAGAACATACCCAGCATGCACACCACTGAAAACGGAGTATGGATGCCTACATGACAAAGGTTAAAAAACAAAGTCATACAAGTAAAAAAAAAACAACAACAAAAAACCCCACTTGTAGATATGACTGAACATGGGAGTTGCAGACCACAAACGCAGAAGTATACAATAATGGTGCAAACTGTAGCTGACTCAGTGCTGGTTTGTTTTTTATACAAAAGGGCAGAAATTCACCGTTCAAAATGTGTAAAAATAAAGTCCAACTCAACTGAAGCAGCGTTAACTCACTCGCTGCCATTGTCCACATATGCGGATGTCATCAGACAAAGCGTTGGATGCCAATGTCCGCATATGCGGATTTGGATTTTGAAAAGTCGCGCTGTTGGAGTGACATGTCGGATACGAAACTCAAAAGCAGAACTGATTCTTAAGTTATCTCCGGCCAACTTTTCATTCATACACACTGCATGTGTGCAGTGACACGCTCATTAGCAGACGACAACGAAGCACACCTCGGTCAGCTCTGCAAGTTGTTTGACAAGATGGCGTCACGTTGAAGTGTTCGACACGGTATGAGAGGTCAAACGCAACACAGCCTTGAAGCCACTTTGGAAATGATCCAAACTGAAGGCTCCGATGTTGAAGGAGATAATGTTGGTTCTTCGGACAGTGATTTTGAACCATATCCCGATGAACTAGAAATAGATTCGGTCGCTGAAGAGGGTGTTTACAGTGGAGAGGAAAGCGAGTCCTGACCATGTGCCAGCTGACCGACACTGACAACGAAATCACTGAGGAAACGGACGACTTTGCTGGTGTTTTTACCAGTGATTGGACTGAAGATGGTGAGTGTGTATGTATTATATATATATATATATATATATATATATATATGTATATATGTATGTATGTATGTGTGTGTGTGTGTGTGAGAAAGAAAACAATGTCACATGCTCAGGTGTACAACTGTGTGTGTGTGTGTGTGTGTGTGTGTGTGTGTGTGTGTGTGTATGTGTGTGATTGCATGCATATGTTTACTTATTTTCTGTTTTACTTGTTTATTTGTGGAACAAGGTGCTGTAGAAATGACAGTAATAGTACAAATACTGATGATACTGTCATTATTGTTTGTAATATTGTAAAAAAAAAAAAAAAAAAAATTTTTTAATCTAAAGTGGTTTTCTTTGACTACATGTAAAAAAACGTACCACATTATGCTTCCATTCACATAAATATGTAGAATAAACAAGGGAATAAGCAAACAAATAATTTAAACAACAATAAGAAGAAAGAGTCAGACCTGCATGATCATTTGTGTGTGTGTGTATGGTTGCAGGGCATGTTGCTGTGCTGAAGTGGCAGGACAAAAAACCAGTTCATGTGCTGACAACAGTCATGCTGCCAACTACCATGGTCAGTGTGACAACACAGCACCGTCCTGAAAGACAGAAGCCAGCTGCAGTACAAGACTACATCACCAACATGGCTGGAGTGGATATGAGTGACCAGCTACTGCAAGTGCAAGGTCTGTGAAGACCTGTTCAAGCACCACAACACACCAAAACACCAAACTGCCAACTGGTGTCCAAAATGTGGAGTTCCACTGTGTGTGAAGCTGTGCCCAGGACTCAACATCACCTGCCATGAGCTTTTTCACTCCAGACAAGACTATTGTCAGTGATAATACATCAGGTTTTTGTGTACAGTGAACTCCCT
This sequence comes from Babylonia areolata, assembly GCF_041734735.1. Lineage (NCBI taxonomy): Eukaryota > Metazoa > Mollusca > Gastropoda > Neogastropoda > Buccinidae > Babylonia > Babylonia areolata. The sequence continues at coordinate 16,229,970 of NC_134892.1, forward strand.
TTTTTATGTAGAGACAATATTATTTTCTTTTTCAACTACTAACCCAGGTGTGGCTGTGTTTCGGGGACTTGGAATGAGTGATGTGGGAGGAATGTCACTGACACAAAACAGGACAGCAAAACAAAAGGAAATTTTCTATCTAAAATTACGTTTAAGTAACATACTTACCGTGACCCACTAGTGCAGACTCCGGCAGGGGTCTGGCAGGGGTCTAACATTCCTGTACTGTGCAAACTACTATCCGCCTATGTGGAGAAAACGAAAGTAGCTATGGCTGATAACCTCCCGGCAAAATTTTAAAAGTACTGCCTTACAGACTGTGAAACACGGTGTTCACACTGCCGGTGGGACAGACACAGAGCTTACGTTCATCCAGAAGATGTTGGAGACCTTGCTGATCAGCATGATGGGGATCATCCAGGCAATCAACATCAGCCTGCTCACCATCATCTCCAGTGCTGGGTTCTTCGCCAGTTGGTCTGCCACAACCACAAACAATGATAATAATAATACTGATAGAGATTTTTATATATATATATATATATATATATTGTGCTAAAAGACAACAGAAGATTCAGATCTCACAACATGCTCATGATACCCCACTTGTTCAAAAAGGGCCCTGGTGGAGTCACTTTCCATTATTCCAGAAATCCATCAGCATATATATATATCTACACCAATGGAAAACCATTTACAGTCATGTTCATACACATCAAGCATGTTTGTGTGTCAAGCCAAGATTTTATTTTATGATGGTAAACTGAATAAGCAACAATTGCTTTTTTACATCAAGCCATCAATATGTGTGTGTATGTGTGTGTGTGTGTGTGTGTGCGTGTTTGCCAGCATGCAATAGAAAACAAAAAAAACAACACAAGCCTCCTATGCTGCTTTTAAAAAACTTAATTTGTAAACATGTATGCAAATGGTGTTACATCTAAATCTATCTACTAAAACTGAAGGCGCCTAAAGATAAAACACCTGGCTTTTTATAGCTTTGAACAAAACATGTATGCAAATGGTGTTACATCTAAATCTATCTACTAAAACTAAAGGCACATAAAGATAAAACACCTGGCTTTTTATAGCTTTGAACAAAACATGTATGCAAATGGTGTTACATCTAAATCTATCTACTAAAACTGAAGGCGCATAAAGATAAAACACCTGGCTTTTTATAGCTTTGAACAGCCTTCCAAGTCAATCAAGGAAAACAAGCTGCAAGAAAACAGGATGCAGACCATGTGTCAATGAAAGCGTGCGTGCAAGTGTGTGCATACATGTGCGCAGAAGAGAACACAAACAAGTATTGAACAAAACATTACTTCTTTGGTCAGTATAGTGTCTGCACACCACTGTATTCAAATGAGAAGTTATACTTTAATTTTCATCACACAGCAAAGGTCTAAAGAATTTAAATGGCTGTGACCGGCTAAAGTTATGATTTTCACTTGAAAACAGAGTCAGGTTTTAAGCTACATCCCCAAAATATATGGCTTTGGATGGCCCTGTGTCTGTACAAATTTTTTTTTCACCAATAAACAAAGAAGTAAACAAAAATAAAATCAGGGTCTCCCAAGACCCATGGTTCCTCTTTTGTGAGTATATGGCACGACATATGGCACAGGTCAATAACGGGAGATCTGTCTCTTTTTGACAGTATTTCCCACTGTGCCATGCATGTCAGTAATTCAGGGTTCACACAGGTTTTTAATCATAAAACATAACAAGAGAGGCAAGGCCTTCAAGACTCACATGTGATGAGCACTTTATCCAACAAAGGAACCATGAGAAAAAAATAAAAAAGGAGAATAAAAGTTTAAAATGGGTTCTGTATTAAATATTATTAAGCTTGAAAAAAAAAGGTACTGGAGCCGGACTGAACCATTTTTGTTTAGTTCAGAAGCAAGAAGACTTACCACAGCCAAACCGCATCTCACAATATATAAGCATACCAAATTAATGATTAAACTCGTGTTTTCTTTGACAAGTGTATGCTACTGAAACTATCTCACAATATATCAGCATTCCAAATTAATGATTAAACTCATGTTTTCTTTGACAAGTGTATGCTACTGAAACTGAACATTGCCATATCGTAAACCGCAGAGTAGGGAAGACAATAATTATACTATCAGAGTTTGTGTTTGTTTGCCTTATTACTTTCTCACTTTCTTTCTCTCTCTCTCTCTCACTCTGCAGTCTTATGTCAACATTTTGATTTAAACAATATGATTGAAAACAAATTTTACACATACAAGTTTCTAACAACACATTTACACACACATTTAACTACTGCATACATTACATGCTGTGGAATGTGGCCATAACTTACTAATAATTGTTCTTAGTTTGAATAATCTCTGCACATACTGCAGTTCAGTGAGGCACTGTATAAATTTATGCACCACTGAGCCACACACTCACTGAACCGGGTGTCAAGCCAGTCATACACATCAAACCACAGAATGTAGTCCTAAGTCTCACACAAGCGCCGTCACTAGAGGATAAAAATAACATGCCACACAGCTCACAGCACAGCCTCTCCCCGCCGAGAGTGCTTGTGCACCCATCTGTGTCTACCCAGACAGTATTTCTTTTCCTGGTCAGCCCAACGTCTCAACCGAGGAATAAATGCAGGACCAGTTTGATCTGCAGCCGTCTGCTTCACAAGTCACTGCCTACAACCTGCTTACACACTCTCGTCCAATCGCCAAACTCACATGCCGGCCAGTCAGCATTAGAAGACACCATCCAACCAGCAAACAGGGATAGGAGCCAAAGAACACCTGGATAAAAACAGATGTCTTTCGTCAACAACACCATCTCACTGAGACTGAATTTCATGACATGCCATCAATTTGCTAGTTAATTCAGTATCTACTTTAAAATGTTCATATGCAGTAAACACGTCAATGATGTGGTTAGTGTCATTCAATGTATTATGTCCAGAATCAGAATATGCATTTCTTTTCTTTTAACTGAGAATGTCATGCTGTCTTCAAACCCAAACCAATGTTCAGGCAACTAATCAGCTACAGCCCAGAGCCTCAGTGAAATAAAATGTTCATGATCAAAGAATACAGCTTAATCCGGAAGACTTCCAACCTATCACTGGTATGATTAGAAAGATTTTAATTCTCTCTGTTTAATCCAAACTTGATATTGGTACAGAATTTTCTGAGAAAATGAACTGGTTAATGTTTACCACAGCAAACACACACACACACACATACAACCAAACACCAGAATTTGACACAGACTCACTTTGTTTTCACAAGTGAGTCAAAAACTATTTAAAACCCCAAAGGTATGAAATAAAACCATTGTGCCAAGAACTTGACTGAAAGCACAGTATTTTGAGCACTGGATTATGTCTCTTGAATGAATCATTGCCTGTTACACAAATAAAGTGATTTCTGTCAGGAAAATTCTTTACAGATTTAAGCAAAAAACAACAACAAAAAACCCAAACAAAAACAACAACAAAAAACAACAACAACAACAACAACACACACACACACAAACAAGAAATAATTTCCTTTTAATACAAATTAAGGTGAAACATTTTGTTGCTGTGCTTTATGATAAAATCACCAAAAGAAACATTATATTTTTTTTTCAGCAAAAATAAAGCAAAATCAAGAGTTTTACACACTTTGGTAATTTTTTTTCTTTTCTTTTTTTTTTTGAAGACTTTCAAGGACTTGAATAATGCATGTGACTTCTTTTTATATACATTTATAAAAAAAAAAAACTTAAAAACTAGTATAAGCCCTGGTAAAAGATAGTGAGGAATAGTGCTACATGCACGACGACGATAGACCTACCACCACAGACCCAGTTCAGCGCAGGAACAATCACGGTGTGCATGCCCAACAACATCAACTGCAACAGAAAAAGGCAATGGTCCATATATAATCTGACAATAAGCATGCTATTTCCAACATGCCCAACAACATCAACTGCAACAGAAAAAGGCAATGGTCCATATATAATCTGACAATAAGCATGCTATTTCCAGCTGCATTTTGTTCGTTTTCCTTTCTGGGTGTCATTCTGTATAGGTGGAAATAGTCTTTTTTAATGCATAAAAATTATCATTTCATTTTAGAATGCCTGAAGTCATCTCATTCAAAATAGTTGGGAAAAAAGCACAGATTCAGAATTTATGTTCATTTCCATAATAAAAAGTTTACTTTCTTTCTGTACCTCTCGAGTTTTTGTGCTAGAATTTTTTTTTAAATGAATTACCTCTGAATCTTCAAAATTCCCTAGCAAGGGGATAGCACTTAAAAAAAGAAAAGAAAAAGGCGGCATTGAACAGGTTAAATGCGAAATCTCATTTTAAACGTTTCCAATGAAATATCAAATTAAATGTTCCCAAATGTCGTCCATTTGTGAATGGACCTACAAGTGAGTCTTTGTGAGCACAACTGGAACATCAATAAGCACTGGAGATTGCATGAGTGTGTGTGTGTGTATGTGTGTGTGTGTGTGTGTGTGTGTGTGTGCATACACATATGTGCAAGGGTGTCCTAGCATGTGCGCATATGCATGGTGTGTACACATGCACAGAGAGGAGGAAGGAGCAAGAGATAGGAAGAGAGAGAGGGGGGGACAGAGGTGGGGTGGGAGGGTCAGACTTGTAAGCTCAGTTTCAAACACACAACTTACAACACTGAAAAAGAAGTTGGACTTGATCATCATCCACAAGGTGCCCCGAACTGTCTTGATTTCCTGCTTTCTGTAAAATGGAACAGAGGCTGCATTCAAGGAAGAGGTCGTACTCATCAACACTCACCCACAGTTACACTCTCACATTAAGTGCGCTCTCAATGAAATGTTAAAGGTTGAAGAGTTAAATATCCCGTCACTCATCCTTGAAAAGGTCTGTACTGACTGTTGATTTGGATTGTTGTTTTCCTGATTTCTGTACATTATTGCATTTTGTTGTTTTTTTTAGTTTCTTGTTCAAACACATACACACACACACTTTATTTAAAAAATCAAAAGATGCACTTGGGTAACACCTCTTCAAGTCCTCATTTCTTCCTTGAAAAATGTCTATACTGACCTATAATTTGGAATTTTTTCCTTTGTTTTCATTATCGCAGTTTATTATCAGTTTCATGTTCAGACACACACACACACACACACCCACACACGTTAAAAAAAAAAAAATCAAAAGATTATGCACTTGGGTGGCTCCTCCCGAAGTCCTAGTTTCCTCCTTTTTTCCGCTCGTCGTTTGGCAAGCTCTGTTAGTGGTGCCGGCTCTTGTGGGGGCGCCTCCTGTTCCTCTTCTTCATTATCAATCAGCTGTCTGACGACGCTGATGTTGCAACTCACGCCTTTCGTAAAGTTGAAGCAGAAGGCCTCAAATTCCCCAGCCATTCCTGATATCATCTGTAGCAAGGCAGACAAAAGGACAGATTAAATACATTTTTTTCCCCTTCCAACATTAAAATGTGCATTTTATTGGTCCTACTCACATTTATTGAAATAACTGCTGTAAATACATTTTTTTTGTTGTATGCATGCATACTTGTGCATGTGTGCATGTGTTTTATCTTCAGTTTAACGTCTATTCACTATAAGTGTTTTTAGACGGTGTGTGTGTGTGTGTGTGTGTGTGTGTGTGTGTTTTCTTCAGTTTAACACTATAAGTGTTTTTAGACGGAAAGGAGTAAAGTGGTGTATAAAGGAAAGGGAATGCATGTGAATATTAGTGTGTGTGTGTGTGTGTGTGTGTGTGTGCGCGCGCGCGCACACGTGTGCGTGCATGTGTTTTGTATGAGTGTGTGTGTTTTACTTTTTGTTCAAATAAAACTTTGATGCATTTGATGATTTAGTTGGTCACTTAATCAGTTATAATCATTTATCATTAGTTGCAAATGTGATGTTGTGTATGTGTGTGTGTGTGTGTGTGTGTGTGTGTGTGTGTGTGTGTGTGTGTGTCCATTCATGTTTGTGTGATCAACCTGAACAGTCAGTTCACTTCATAAGTTCATTTGGATCAGATCACAAATAACAAACAAGACTGGAAAACCTCTCCCTTAGGATATATACATATTATATTTATATATATATGCTGCAAGAAGCTTCCATCTTATCTGGCAAAAGTTTTCCTGCCCCAAAGAATTCGAAACAAGATCATAATTATTACCACAATCTGATTTTTCTCCTGCATTTGTGGGCTGCAACTCTAATGTTCACCTGCATGCATACATGTATAAGACCACTTTCATCCTGCTGCTGAAACAACCACATACCAATCCTGGGAGCGTACATGCTGGAAAAGGTCTTTTTTCCCACTGGTTATACATGTATGTAAAAGCCTACATGTACATTGCATGCAAGTGAACATGAATTGCAGCCTTCAGATGCAGAAATAAAGAAATAGGTCTGCTCAGTGACACAGTCTGTTTTACACCAAAAGACACTGTCCAGACAGTCTTAAATAAACACAATTTGTGTTTGCACATTTCTTCCAGTTCCACCATTGTGGCTGTTCTTCACTCAGTCTCTGAAAAACCGTTTTGAAACAAATCACTTGATAAGCAATGTCTTTCTTCCTTTTAATTTGTAATGTGCAAAGTAATAATGACTGTCCCTGGGTTTCAAGCAAGATGTGACTGTGTAGCTATTTAAAACACGGATTTAACTAAAACACTTGCATACATGTACTTCTATTCTCTCAAGATTGGATTACTGCAATTCTCTTTTGGCCAGCCTTACCAAATATCTGTTAGACTTTAAGTTCAATGATTTCGTAATAATGCTGCCAGAGTGAGACTCATTAGCAGACCTTCTAAGTATGACGATGTTTCTCATCTCCTTCAGTCTCTCTACTGGTTGCCTGTTTCTGATCAAACAGACAACATAGTATAAACTATCCACTCTGACTTTTTCTGCAGTCAGTGGGTCTGGTCTCCAGTATCTTTCTGAACTCTTCCATATCTATGCTCCATCTCGCCAATTCCATTCTTCCTCCGATACTCAACGTCTCAGGAAACCTCACATCAGAAGTAGGACCAACAGACTCACATAATTTTCTTTTCAGTTGCCAAAAACATGGAACAAGCTCCCTGATAACCTCTGACATTCTGACTCCCTCACCTCTTTCAAATCTGGTCTCAAAACTCACCTCTTCCCTCAATAATACGTTTCGTTGTGTCAGGTCCACTCCTTTGCATGTGGTGTGCTTGACTATGTGTGTGTACTTAATGTATGTGTACAAATATGAATGTGTGTGTGTTCATATATTTGCTCACGTGTGTGTGTGTGTGTGTGTGTGTGTGTGCGTGTGTGTGCGTGCGTGCGTGTTTGCATGTGCTTGTGTGTGTGTATATGTGCATGTGTTTGGAGGGCAGCTGCTATGTACATATGTGTGTTTGAATATGTTTAAATGTATATGTGTGTGTGTGTGTGTGTATGCGAGCGCGTGCCTGCGTGTGCAGTTTGCTCTTTATATTTGGTACGTATACATAACATTGTTGTAATGTAAAAAAAAAAAAGAAAAAAAATAGAAGAATTTTTTAAAGCACCTAGAGCAGATTTCTGGATAGTGCGCAATATAATATATATCTTAAAGCATCCATTATTGTTATTATTGTTATCATTATCATTACCCATGCACATGGGGGTGACATAGCAAATAAACAAATTAAACTTGAACTTGAACTTGAACTGGATCAGACGTTTTAGGCCTGGAAGGCCTGTTCGTCGTTCAACTGGATACAGTATACCAGCATGCGTGGCCTAATGACAGCATACTGGATCATATATGCTTGGAGAGTTGGCCCAGTGAGCGTCTAACCTAGTCTTGAAGGATAACATGGTTGGGGCAGTCACAACACTATCTGGCAAACCATTCCATATATTAACGACTCGCTCTGTAAAGAAGGAGCTACGCACTTTCAACCTGCAATGTGATTTACTTAACATTAAACTGTTGCCTCTTCTGTCTCTACTTACTGCAGGTGAAAGTTCGGGATTGTTGGTCTTGTAGATTCTGTTTATGTATTTGTAGCAATTGATCATATCACCCCGCTGCCTCCTGTGCTTGGGTAACTTAAGCAAGCGAGTCTTTCATGATACGGCTTGTTCTTCAGATGACCAATCAGTTTCGTTGCCCGTCGCTGGACGTCCTCCACCTCTCTGCACAATGTTTTTGACTGTGGGTTCCAGACCGAATGCCCATACTCCAAAATGGGTCTAACCAGGGATTTGAACAACTGTATAAACAGCTCTTCAGATAGGTAATCGAAGGAATGCCTGATTATACCAACCATCTTGTTAGCCTTTGCAGTAACTGTTGCCACATGCGTTTTAAAGTTCAGCTTGTTGTCAATAATTATAGTTTTTTATATACACTCCCAAGTCTTTCACCACGTCACTCTCAGCAAGTGCCAGGTTGTATTCCATCCCGTTGTTGTCTTTCCCTTTCATGCAGTAGATCGCTTCTGATTTGCAGTTTCCTAGCTTCATTACAGTGCATTTTTCTGGATGGAAGTGTAGGAGCCACTCTCTAGACCACTGATGCAGGTTGTCTAGGTCATCTTGGACTTGTGAAGCACCTACTTGGTCACTCTGTGTGAACAACTTTGTGTCGTCGGCAAACAATTTCACATTACTCTTCACTCTACTAGGAAGGTCGTTGATGTACAACAGGAACAGCAGGGGTCCTAGAACACTACCTTGTGGAATACCGCTTGTGACGTCTGCCTGCTGTGATGTTGCCCCATTCACAACCACCCTCTGCTTCCTTTGAGACAGAAAGTCCTGGATCCAGAGTAATGCCCTGCCTGATACTCCATGTGCATGAATCTTAGAGACAAGTCAAACGCTTTCTGGTAATCCATATAAATAGCATCAATGGAGCCACCTCTGTCTAGAGCTCTTGTCCAGCTGTCCAATATGTCCAACAATTGCGTAGCACACGAGCGTCCCTGAACAAAGCCATGTTGTTCTACATTGACCAGGTTGTTGGTCTTGAGATGGTCTATTAGCTGATCCCTTACCAATGTCTCAAGGACTTTACAGATAATGCATGTGAGACTCACAGGTCTGTAGTTGTTTGCCAAGATCTTACTTCCCTTCTTAAAAATAGGAGTCACAAATGCTTCTTTCCATTCCTCTGGAAGCTTTCCTTCTTCCATTGATTTCTGGAACAGTGTCGCAATTGGAACTGCTAGGGCCTCCGCTGCTTCTGACAGAAGAAGGGGACTCATGCCCTCTGGGCCTGGGGCTTTTCCTGTCTTCAGGTTCTTGAGAAGTTTTTCGGCTTGCTCAACAGAAATGGTTATCCCAGTAAGTTCTGCCTCATATGTATAATGGGAGGGGGTGGGGTGTGTGTGTGTGGGGGGGTGGGGGGCGTGGGGGGGTGGGGTGGGGGGTGGTTAAGGCAATTCATCGCCTCCCTCGACTGTAAATACACTCTGGAAAAACAGATTTAGTACTTCTGCTTTTTCGCTATCTGATGAGGTCTTTGATCCATCATTTTTCAATAAATCAGCAATTCCAGTTCTTGATTTTGTTTTTTTGCCAACATATGACCAGAATGCCTTCGGATTCTTCTTTGCTTGTAATGCAACCTCTTTCTCAAGTCTCTTTTTCGCCTTACGGCAGGCATTATGTGCTTGATTTCTAGGTCTAATGTATTCCAGATAGCTCTGACCATCTCTTGTTACTTCAAGTAAAAGGTCCCACAGCCTTTTATGGTCATCAAAGCAGTGAACTTAGTTAATATTCAATGTGTCTTGGGTATAGGATAAGAAGGCAAAAGCCCAATCCTCTCCTCCCACCATTTTTACCTTAACCAAGCTGTATGGAGCGAAAAAATTGGAATATAAAGCTTTCAGAAGGACACCGCACTATGCTGAAACAGGGCCTTGAACTCTGATCACTGGATCAGGAGTCTGATGCTTAATCAACACACCAACACAAAGAAATATATACCTTTTGACAAAATAAGCGTCTTGCTCAATAACTGAATAAGATTGGACTCCCCCCCCCACCCCCCATTATATATCAACATGTATTAATATACTCCTGATTTAAACAGAACATCAAATGATCAATGGAATCATTTACAAGTGTGTGTGTGGCGGGTAGGGGGTGAAAATTGTGTGTGTGTGTGTGTGTGTGTGTGTGTGTGTGTGTGTGTGTGTGGATATGGACATGAATACTGTATTCTTCCTAACTTACTTTCAAGACAGAGTTCATGATGATTCTAACCCAGTCAGTCTGTGTACCCTCGTCTCTTCCAGTCACAAGCTTTGACCGAGAGGACAAAACCTGAAAAACAATATTTGATAACATTAACAGACTGGTTTTCGCTCTCAAATTGCCAACCATTTCCAAATCAATCTGATCTTTTCAACGAACCTTAAATTAATGATCTAATATAATGACACGACATCTTTGACATCATGGCTGTTATTGTAATAAGCGCAAGTGGAATCGTTTTGAAAGGGCAAAAACTCAGCCATGACATCTGTCACTAAAGTGAGACAAAAGCGACTAACACGATTTGAGTTTATTTTTCTCTTTGCAACTTAAATCACTTGACATGATCTTAACTTTCTTAAAGCAATCTTAGCAATGACAAGCAGCATCTGTACTTTAATTTTTTTTTCCATGCCCTTTCTCTCACTGAGACACTGACTGAAATCCACCTTCTTAACTTTTGTCATGGGTATCACTTCCGAACACTTCAGCTCAGTCTGTTGATAAGATATATTCAGTTTTAACTTTGATTCATGTTCCAGTGCACCTATTAAATTATATGAATCATCAAACCTTTTCATCCAGGAATCACATCGGGCAAAAATGAAATCACTCTAATTCTTTCCGACGATAGAAAGGGTCGCCTACTTCTTTGTGCGTTTGTGAACGCTGTTACTTTCGATTATGTCATCGTGCAACTTTTCGAAGAAACCAGGATTTTATTTTCGTTGTCTTTCCGGATTGATTATGCCTGGATATCATTTCAAAAGCAAGATAAAACATCTTGTTTCTGATTGTTTTTATTTCAAGCCTTTGCATTTAAAAAAAATATAAATAAATTGAAATCACGCAGAAGTTCGTTTCGGATCTCATGAATCGCTTTCCGGAAACAATCGTAGTACTTCCTTTACTCCATTTTCTCAAGCATGGTGAGTAGCGTGTGGCGTGGCGTTCAAATTTTCACGAATTTATGAGATAGAATAGATTTTTTTGTTATTCGTTCACTTTTCTCAGAATTTATACAGAGAACATAAAGTAATTATATACACTTGTAATTCGACTGTTCATGTACACGACCAAGAGAAAAACAGTTGTAGGCAATGTGCACAAATGTCTCCATCGGCCATGTGGAACAAGATGGCTGCATGAGATCATGAGGTTAAATTGTAACCCTGTCCAGTTTATAAATGTCCAAATATCAGTCCTGACCCTGTTTATCGATTTTTTTCTCCCAGTTATGAGGTTTTTTTTTTCATGAAATACTTTGATTAGATTTGATATTTTAAAACCTGGGGCAAATTTGTGCAGCACTAAAGTCGTTTAATGGACAAAATGGTGTGACTGCAAGATTGACGGAAGGAAGAACTTAGGCTAACGATAGCCATGTTATTTCATCAGCGGTAAAATAGAATAAAAACTTAACGGTTTATTCTTGCATCTACAGTGCACTATTGCCTTTACTATTTGTATCACAGCTTACAAAGTTTATTGACATATCAGATCGAGATGAAAGTTCGACAAACTGATAACTTTTCAAATATAAAACTAAAGGTGCTAAAAAAATAAAAAAAAAGGCTGGCGCTGGGCATCGATCCAGGTTCGACATCGACAGCTCGACATCGGTCCCCTATAATTTAACAGATGTGAAGTTGAATTCTTGTCAGTGAAAGTGTGTGTGGACCATTTTTGATTGGTCACGTGACCCTCAGCACCTCTTCCCAACTCGCCTTTACTCCTACCAAAATTACCAAGGAACTTGCTCTTTTTTTTCCTTTCTTTTTTTTTTTTTTTTTTTTTTCTTGCTGACGAACTCCCACCAAAATCATTGTATGTAACGATTACCAATGTTATTCATTGACATTTTCGTCGGGAACTCTGCAAAACGCCGAGCTGTATCGATCCTCTGTATCCATCAAGGATCAACGCCCAGCTACTTCATAAAAAACAACAAAAAACTTGTAAGCCCCTGACTCACTCTTTTATTCCTTCCCTCATGCCCTTCAGAGTAAAAGAAGAAACAGGCACCATAGCAAAGTAGTTACAGCATTGGACTTGGAGCATCCTGGCTATCATTCCAGCAGAATCTGCCCATGGTTTACATATTTAAGGGTGGAGATTTTTCTTTTGTACTGGTCCCAAGTCAACAGAGAGCCAAAACCCCTTTTGTGCAGTTAAAAAACAAAAACAACAACAACAAAAAAAAAACCACATGAAAGAGCTTGTTATCCATAACAGTTTGGCTACTTACCAAATACAGAAATGCCCCAACCAAACATGGAGAGTACATAAAGGTATATAAATGCAATGAATAGTGATTTTTTTTTTCTCTGGCTCCAGCTCATTTTAGAGCTCTGTTGATGCCCTCAACAGCCACTTGTGTGAGAATAGTCATAACTGTTAGGGACCTGGATCAGAGTGACTTGACAGTGCTCATTTGCTGCTCATTTTCAGGGAGCCAAGAAGGTAGATCCGAAGGCAGGGAAAAAAGCTGCGCCCGCCAAGAAGAAGGAGGGCGGTGGTGGTGGAAAAGCCAAAAAGAAGGTTTGTGTTCTTTTTTATAGTTTGATAACACACACTGGTTCCACACTTTTATTGTTTACAGTTTGGCAGTGGATACTGCTACAACACACACTCATTCCACAAAAGCATGCACTTGTCACACTCACAGTGTAGTTTAAGTGTGTTCATACTCAAGTATGCATTCTACACAGGACTATGCAGTACACTACTCATGCACATCAGCATGCACATGCAAACATTTTTGAGTATGGGGTAAAATTTAAAAAAGAGAAAAATTTAAATAAATGCAAACTAAACACCAAGGGTTTGCTCTCGTTATCTGATTTAAATGGGAGTAAACCCTTTGTGTTTTGTTTGTTGAACTTTTTTCTTTTCTTTTTTTTTACCCTAGACTCCAGAGTTTGACAGCAATGACGGATGTATCATGCAAGATAATATATATATATATTTGTATCGTGCAAGATAATATATATATATTTTTTTTTATCTCTGGGGTTTTAATATTTTTCTCTTATTTGAAAAAGTCTTGAGCTCCAGTACAGTTGTTTGTATTTTGTTTTGTATGTCCAAAGATTTCTGTGTGAGTGCTTTGTTCAGTCAGTCAATGTCAATACTGAATTCAGTGAGTTTAGCCCAAAATTGTACCTTGAAAAACGATAGAAAATGTAATTGAAATGATAAAAATGAGTTTTTATAATCTAATGACCAAACATTTGTTGGGACTAGCTTCCAAAGTGATCCTCTCATTCAGTCATTGTAATGCTCATGAAAAAACAGTGACTGACTGTAAGATGTATTGATCCATGTTTTTTTTTTGTTTTTTTTTTAAATTGAAAATCATCCATTGCCTTTGTCATTTGTGCCTGGCCAGTTGCCTTAAGTTAAAGTTAGCTCAAGCTTCTGGCTTCTTCTTTGTAATTTTGTTGGTACCTTTCAGAAAGTATGCTCCTTTAGATAAACCATGATCTTGTTGGTGTATAAACTATTTGTCAAAAGGAATTGTAAAGAGTATTCATTGAAGAAAGTGACAAGTAGGGGTGACAGAAGTTTCTTGGGGAATGTTATAGCTCAGTATACAGCTTTCCTCCTGTGGCCTTCTTGTGTTCATTTAATTCTATGTCCATATTTCTGGGTAATAACATTGTTTATTTAAGTTTGCGAGTGTACATACTGACTTGTGTGTTGTGGAGTCTGTGTGTTTCTGCTACTACTAATATTAGTCTTTTTCTCTTTTTTTCTTTTTTTTTAGTTTCATGTTTTTCTCATGTCCAAGTTTTCTTCTTCTTTTTTTTATTTTATTGGTAATATGTTTTTATTAATACAAATAAAAAATAAATCAGTACCTGTATTTTTAAACTTTTTTATTCATCAGGTTGAGTGGGAAAAAAGCATGTTAAATGCATAGATGTCATTTACTTGGTGTCAGATACAATTTCCATTTGTTTCTATCCATTATTTCACACACTGAATTGGCTATGATTCCTTTTGTTCGGAGCAGAAGTGGTCCAAGGGAAAGGTGAGGGACAAGTTGAACAACCTGGTGCTGTTTGACAAAGCCACCTACGACAAGATGTTGAAAGAGGTGCCCAGCTACAAGCTCATAACACCCTCTGTCGTCTCTGAGCGCCTCAAAGTGCGTGGCTCCCTGGCCAAGCAGGCTCTGCGAGAGCTGCACTCCAAAGGTACATGTTGGCAAAATTTTGTTGTAAAATCCAACATGGATGTGTGTGTTTGACTGAAGCCTGAATGATGCAGGAAATTAACAAGGAGTGCCTAAAGGCAGCTGTCAGGTGGTGTTACAGAGGTAGGCAGTTTGTCATGCAAATGACGCTGTGTTTGTAAAGTGCTTAGAACTTGGTCTCTGACAGGATAGGAGCTGTATAAGTGTCCATACCAGTCAGATGTGGATTGTCTGTGTGTTGGAGGTGTTGGGAGGAGTGTAGGGTTACCTGGTTATGAAATGCGACTGCATGGGTGTATTTCAGAATTATTTGCAGTATGTATTGCCATTTGTTTTTTCTCCTGTATTTTTCTTTGTTTTGCTACTAGAATACACTGGTCAAACAACTCCAAGTCCCTGATCGCAAGCTTTTCATATTACCAATTTCTTTTCCACATTTTTTTTTTTTCTAGGAGGATTAGTGTTGACAGCGTTAATAATTTCAGCCTTGATGTGTACCACTGGTTGGGCTATAAGCACACTTGCAACATATTTTTGGTTCGCATTATCCAGTTGTGCTTTATTCTGCTTGCCAAAAAACCCTCAAAAAAACAAATCTGCTCTTGCAAAAAGAAAGGAAATATGTTTTTTGATGTGTGTAGCAAATGGAGAGTCAGATAGTTAAGTAGTAACTTCTGTGTTCACTATTACCAGCGTCTCTGACATGGGTGGTCTTGATGCAGTTCTGCTTGCAAAAGAATCTTGTGGGAAAGAATCTCATTTTTGTTCTTCATTGTCAGGATACCACAGAAACATTGATTATCCTCAAAGTGCCAAGAGGGACAAAACAGCAACAATGAACAGAGAAAAGTGCAAGAAAGTGACCTTGATTCTCTGAAGAAGTGACTGTCAGCATACACATTGTTCAGTTTTTGTTATGTTAAAATTTTTGTTTTGGGAATTGTATAAACAAGGATGTGCAAATTTTTGGTTTTTGTTTATGGGTTCAGGAAGTGTTCTTTGTGCATGTGTTGGATGACTTTGTGGTGGCTGATGTGTAACAATGTTGTTTTGTTTGACTGTTCAGGTCTGATCCGCCTGGTGTCCAAACACAGCTCTCAGCTGATATACACAAGGACGACCAAAGCCACCGATGAGTGATGAGTGAGGGACTGACTGCTTTCTCTTGTGTGGCTGAGACGTGGGTGTGAATAAACAGTGAAAAAGATCAAACTGAGTTTCTGTCTCCTGTTGTTGTTTTTCTATCCTTTATTTTGTTTTTAGAGAAAGCTGCATTTAGAAAACCTGTTGTAGAGCTAACAACAGTTTGAACAAATGAAGAAAACAGGCAGAAAAGAAAACACCAAGTTGTTAGTGTGTATAAGTAGTATAAAAGTGTGCATGTCTGTGTATGCGTGTGAAGCATACTGCTGCTTCGGGTGACAGTGGGACCCCCTAAGTACTATCTGCACTGTGCTTTGTGCAAAAGGGGACTGTTTTGTGGTGCATATAGATATTATTCTGTGGTTCATTGTCTTTCACTGCTACAACTTTACAACTGGACTTTTGGGAAGCCTTAGCTACCTTCTCATTTTGTATAGTTGGATTTTTATTCTAAACCAGCCCTTTGAGAACATTTCCCAACAATGTAATAGGTACATTAGAAAGTCTTCATGAAATATAGACCTTTCGGCGACCAGTACATTTGGGGGATTTTTTGTGAACGGCATGGATTATTTTTATAAGCAGTTACCACAGTACTTAAATACTAATAAGTTAAACTGAGAGAAGTCTTAACTCATTTTGCCATTTCTTAAAATGAAACAATCCACACAAGGTCATATGTCTTTGCAGTGATCAGTTCTCTGTAAGCTACGTATGGGCATTAGCACATGGTGTTCGCCCTCATTTTGCTCACAGATGACATTAAGTCGCCCTGAGGGTACGCAAACACTTAAAATCCTGAAGGCAACCAGGTAAAACTATATGTTTCAAATGAAAAAGCCAACTTTGGCCCTATTTCATCCTCGAATGCTAAGGGAAGGTAGAGATAGTCCCGGTTGTCTTATGAGCAATACCTAATGGTGAATTGTTTCTGAACCCAAAAACAGTGCATTGATTTTGATCAGTTTACAGAAGATTTTCGCTAAACCTTTTTTCTTGAAGGGAAAAAATGCAAGCACACAAAGTGACAGTAAATGCAGTCAAGGTGGAAGCATGTTGTAGTCCTATAGCTGATGTGGCAAAGAACTGATAATTCTGTATGCTCTCTCTCCCTCTTGTCTGGTTTGCTTGTTCACACACATACTGCTCACACAATTTCAAACACCCAGAGTGCCATATTCTTGCATTGTATTTTTGTCACAAGATATTTCTCTGAAATTTACCACAGTATAGCACCATCAATTTTCTTTCTTTTGACTTTTCTACAGAATTTTGCTGGGGACAATCCTTTTGTTGCTGTGGGTTCTTTTATGTGTGTTAAATGTGTGCTGCGCGCAGGACCTCAGTTTATCATCTTGTCTGATCGCATAGATCAAATCATGTTGAATGAAAGGTTGACTGCAGACAATTATTAATTAAACAGCTTAAAAAATGGATAGTTTTTAGTACTACACTTGCCCAGTGGACAAAGGAATAAACAAATATTACAACAAAATCATGTTGTAGGTCTGTCAGACCCACACCACCTGTACATTCACCTTAGCAATGCTCCTGTCTGTTGTGGCAGTGGGTCTGTGGGATCCACTTTTTTTTTTTTTTTTTTTTTTTTAGGGAGGGAGGAGGCCACAAATCCATTTATTTTCTGTTGACTTGGTAAATTAGTAAATTACTAATTTACCAAGTCAACAGAAAATAATTATATAAAAACGATTCCCGTAATAAGAATACACAGAATCTAATTTGATGAAATAAAGATTTTTAAAACACAAATTTTTTTTTTTACTATGTTCAGTGAGGGTTTATTCACGCTGACCAATTCAACACTCGTTTCTTTTACACGTCACACAATTTTTTTTCGTCCATCATTTTATTGATTGCACCATATAAAAATTTTTGCACCACACAGAAGGAAATATGCAATAGTTAACATCCAAAAACATGATAAAACCATCAGCAGGTGGAAGTATTACATTATCACAGCTTGCAGAAGGGAAAGGGGAAACTAGGAATGTGCTGCGTCATTCATTTATAATATTCCACCAGTCTTGGAAGGCAGCTCAAGTGTTTCTCAAGTAAGTCTGAAGTGCTGAAAAGGATAAGAGTAGCAGTCTTGAAAGGCAACAGAGTGGAGTGTTTTTCAAACTGCCTAAAAGGATGATTAACAAGTTGTAGTCTTGAAAGGCAACAAGAGTTAATGAAGTATTCCCAAACAAGTCTGAAGTTGCTGAAAAGGATGACAAATGGTAGTAGTTGTCTTGGAAGGCATCAAAGTGGAGTGTTTCTCAAAATGTCCTAGTTGCTGAAGAGAAAGAACAGTAACAGAAGTCCTGAAACCAGAAATGCGACGATGTTGATTGTTGAGTGTTTTTAAAGAAGTATGAAGTTGCTCAAAATGACGACAAAGAATATAAAGATGAGTACCTGGTATTGTCCAGTGATAGCTTTTTGATTCAGATCAGTTTTGAAAACCTGGTATAAAACACATCAGGTTAAAACACAGCAAATATATCAGCAGTTTTGATATAATAGGCACTGCACATTCAATACAGCCTATATTGCAGAAGACATGGCACAGTATTTTCTGTCTGTCTGGCACTTAGCAGTGCAAGTAAATCTATTCACGCCCACATCATTCATAAACATGTGCACATACCATACTGGACATGTAGCACCTTGTCAAATAAAAGCTATTCTAACAGTGTTGGGCTTGTAACACTGTACAACATGAAGACTGTTCTAATGGTCTTTGGCATATAGCATTGTACAAACTATTCTAACCTTGGGCTTGAAACACTACAAAAGGAAAGCTATTCTAACAGAGTTCGGCATGTAATGCTACAACAACAAACATCAAAAAAAGAACCTATTCTAACAATGTTTGGGATTACAGTAATGGAAAGGGAAAGACCATACAAGATTCATCTGAAAATTGTTAAAGTTGTATGAGAATTTCTGTACTGAAGTTGAAAACACACACTCTACAGTTTTATGATGAAAGGTATTTACAAAGTGCAACTGTTCCGGGAGAAACTTATTGCAAACACACACACACATATAGACACACCTCAAAACTATGTACCAGCAATACTATGGCAGGGACAAAAAAACAACAACAACAACAACAAAAACACCCTTGCTGCAGATTTTGAAATTTCTGTCCAATTGAAAGCTGCTGTACCTCAGACCGGCAGGAAGTGATTCCAGATTAGGTGCGTTTTCTATATTTCAATAAATGATGGAAGTGATAAAGATGCTGCTGTGGGGGGTCCATTTAGGTTTGGGACAACTTGATATGGCTGTACTCTGATAATATGTCCTGGCATCAACCAGGCTGAAAGAAAGACGTCTGCAGTATTGGTTAAGAAATTTGAGCAACACTTCCAAAGATGCATCTTGGAGTGGATGATCCTTGACTGTGTGGTCCCAGTCTTCCCATTTGGGTCAACAGAACCCTCAGTTCTGGGTAGAGACTGGCCATGGGCTGAAAAAACCCACCCCTGATCAGGATCAGACCTGTATCCTTCCAGTCAGTCCATGGTGCTAACCATTTCACAGCGGCAAATAAGCATTACATTATTTTGCATTGGCTTTTCTAGAACCGGTTTTGCTATATTTTTTGAAAGTTCTTCCTTAACATGCAACCAATAATACACTTGTGCACAGTTTGTGCATATGGAAAGCAATCAATGCGTTGATGGGAAAAAAATCACCAACATGAATTGAAAATCACAACCCTGAACAGAAAACTTCATCACAGCAGGATGTGCCAGCCTCAATAAAATACCCATTTTTTGGTGGTTATAATGGATCAAAAAACCTTTACGATATAAAAAAGCAAAAAAAGAAAAAAGAAAAAAGAATTGGATAATGATTTGCTAACTTGAAGCTGGACGGAACCATACCTGAGGATACACAAAGTAAAGTTTTAAAAGCACATTAACTCCAAAACTGAGCTGTCACAATGAATATGCCCCACAGTCACATGGGGTGTATACACACACACACAAACCCTGAAAGCAAATAACAAATAAATACATGTGAATCAATGTGTGGAAACTTGTCATACTTGGACCTCAATTTGGGGCTCTTGTGAACACAATAACACACACATACACCAGAGTTGAACTGTCAGGAAAAGAGTCCAGTGCTGATCGAGATAGAATGCTACTCCGGAGCAGCCTCTTCTGGAGGTGGTGCAGCCTCTTCCGAAGGTGGTGCAGCCTCTTCCGAAGGAGGGGCAGCCTCTTCTGGAGGTGGTGCAGCCTCTGTTGTTTCCCCTGTCTCAGCCTTTTCTGCCCCTTCAGTTGTCTCCCCTTCCCCCTCTGGTGGTGGCTGTGTTGTGTCACCCTCACCCGCTGGTTCTGCATCAGAAACACTTTGATCAATTGAACTGATTTCCTTTTTCCACCCGTTTTGTTTTCAGAATGCTGAACATCCCTATACTATTTTGTATGGGCATATATGCACTAACAGAGCAACGTTTTATGCAAACTAGGGACGGTGTGCAATCCGCTTTCATGGTGGGCTTTTTGTTGCTCACAGTGTGAGAAGTAGGTCATATGACTACATGCACAGCCGACCACTGTCACTGACTTCTCTGTGTGTGCACTGCTTTTGTTCAAACAACTTTTTGGCTGAGTTCATAAATGGATCAGTTTGAATATTTAATGGCAGATATATGACAAAAAAAACGCTCAAAATAAACATAGAAGACTAAAGCAAATAGTGGGTGTAATTATAAAACCAAATATATCTCATAAACTTGTAAAAATGGTCACCAAGAATGTTCAAAATCCTTTTGTCAAGACAGCGATTTCCACGATGAAATTTTAGCCTTTCAGTCACCCTGAAAAAAGGAAATGGAGACATGCATGTGCGCGGTTCTTGCTAAAAACAACCAGGGAACCCAGACGAAAACGGGCGTGCACACCCTCCCTAATGGCACAAAAAAGTGAATGCACAAGTAATCAACCACCAATGACAAAGAAAAAAGTATGTGTTGGGGGGAAGGACAGCAAGAAATATTTGGAGAGGTGGCTTCGATAGGGAATTTTTCTACTTCCCTTTCTGCTAGAATTTGAGTGGTGGTCTGGGTACTAGTCATTCAGATGAGATTACAAATTGAGATCTCATGTGCAGCATGCACTTAGTGCACATAAAAGAACCAATGGCAACAAAAGGGTAGTCCCTCGCAAAATTCTGTAAGAAAATTCACTTGTAAATCAAATACAAATAACTGCCATTTTTTTCTAAAATGTGCCATTGCTTCACACACTCCCTGAAGAGAGCAACCTGAATCAATTTCACATAGTGAAATCTGTTGCGACAGAAAACAAATATAAAGTAAAAATTAGAATGGGGTGCAGATGGGAGAGAGAAGGAAGGCTATTATTAGTACTAATCACATAGTGATTACCGATTGACCATTAATTGTGCCTTTTGTGATGCATTCTCTGGATTCTCACAAGCTTCAGTTACCTTTAGTGTTATATCCTGCCGCAGCCCACCAGCTGGAAATCCCTGCCATTCATTTTATCACTACAGCCCACCACCGACTTAAAATGACACTAATTTTGTGATAAGTGTGCATATTTGATTAGATTACCATGATGGTGGAGTGGTGGAGAACACCTTCAGATATAACTGTACTTATTACACCATCTGTATTTCTGCAATTGTATACTGCGCAGGTCAGAGGGAAGGTGTAGACTAACAGCATGGTGTCACGATGATTTTACCTTTATTGGGTGACAACAGAAGAGACAGTAACATGGCATATGTATGCAGAACACACATTTCAGGGTGCAGAACAAAGCATGATAACTTGTGAATACTTCTGCAATTAACAGTACTTCTTTCGCACTGTGTGCAACTGAAGAACCAAATAAACTTTAAAACAGTATGAAAATTTTCAAATAGTAGGAAAACTTCTCAGTAGCATATGAGAATACTTGGGGATTAAATAGGCTTGAGATTAAAAAAAAAAAAAAGAAGGAAGTTTTTGTAACTCCCCACATTCCCACCAGTTACAGAAGAATTACATATTTTCAGATACACATCACATTCCTACAGGCAAGTTTACCGCTGGGACTGAACAGATGATATTTTAGTTATACGCAAGGGGAAGGGATCTGGAATCAAAGACAACAATAACAACATACAAATAATGCCTTGTAAACTAAACCTTTATAACGCATGCAAAGTATAAAATAATTAACCACATAATAGTACCTTCATGATGGGGTCAAAGTATAAGATAATAAATCACACACACATAATGCCTTTGTAATGGCATCAAAGTGTAAGATAATAAACCAAACACATATAATGACTTACATAACAGCATCAAGTATACAATAACAATTATAATAAACTGTTGACAGATAATACCTTTGTAACAGAATCAAAGTGTTAGATAACACAAATAATGCTACGTACAGTAATGGAATCAAAGTGTAAGATAAATATAAATCACACTCACATATCTTATCTTTGTAACTGCATCAAATCATAACATCAAAAAGAAAAAGAAAGAAAAAAGTTCTCAAACATTTTAAAAAGATGCACTCTTTCATTCAAAATATGAATTTACTCATACACTTAACACAACAACAAAATCAACAACTGTTTTTTTCTAAATTTGCAGTATACATTGCCTAAAATCGTACAGGTTCCAGTATTTTTCAAAATATGTTGTACCTTTGGACTTTCTAAAACAAAAAATCATAATCCATCTGAAAGAGTTAGTTCACAGATAATAATTCAACAACAATAACAACAACACTGATAATTATAATAATCATAATCATCATCATAATGGATACCTATATATAGTACTCTATCCAGAAAACTGCTCTACATGCTTTACAAAACTGATAATACAACACACACTATCAATGCTAAACACATCTGAAGCAAAGAGCATAAAGTTGTACTGCAATTAAAACATTTATTATTTTCTTAAAAACTCAGCTTATGAAACACACACTCACACCTGGAGTCCTTGTTAGAAGAGCACATAAGTCCCAAATTACTAAATAAGTATGAGCATCTAAAAATAGCCAGTGCTTCTGTCAATATGTGGAAAATCTTCATTTAAAGTTTCCTTACTGCTGTCGCTGTTGTGGTGGTGCTTTGTTTGTTCCATTGGTGTGTGTGCGTGTTTGTGGTGTATGTATACGTGTGTGTGGTGTGTGTCTTTTATTTATCTGTGTGGTGCGTGCGTGTGTTGTTTTTTATAGTAATGCTGAATTCATATCAAACTACAATCTACACACAAAATACATATTTTCTGAAAACACACTTGATTACATGATTAAAAAAAAGAAAAAAAAAAGATTAGCAGAAAACAATTTTCACATCACATTAGCTTGATTATACCATCTATACATGGAACATTACACTCAGCCACATTGTACATCCCCCCCCCCCCCCTATATAGCAGCTACAGGAGCTGGGGGGGGGTGGGGGGGGGTGGGGAGAAAAAATAAAAAAAAGAATCATGAAAATGGGTCCTGTATTAAAATATCAATAAGTTTTGAAAAAAGAAAAAGAAAAAAAAAGGCCTGCTAGCGGTATCGAACCATGTAGGTTCTATTCAGAAACAAACTGTCTTTTTCCCAACACGACACCACATCTGACATCGCTCAACCAAATTAAACATTAAAAGCTACGGGTCTTTTTTTTAGCACAATATAAATATCTTTTAATTTGGCTGGAAAGGAGACATCGCCTCAGGCACACTGAAACATCTATAGATCAACATAAACCAGTCCGACAACAGGCTGACTGAAACTGAAAGAAATGTTTGATTCAATTCTTCTTTTATGTTCATTCCAGTTAATTCGGTATCCACTTTAGAATATTCATATGCAGTAAATATGTTGATGGTGTAGTTGGTGTCACTGTATGTGTTCTGTCCAGAATTTGTATTTCTTTTCTTGTAATTGTGAAAAAGAAAAACAATGTCGTTCCTTCTTCCCAAACACAGCCTACGTTCTGGCAAGTGGGAAGAGGTAAATAGTGTTTTTGGATTCTGGAAGGTGCTTTAATCAAATAAACCATTAATGATCCAGAAATATGCCTTAATTCCGGAAACTTACAACCTGTTATTTGTATGACTGTGAAGATTTGATTTCCTAGTATGATTCAGCCAAATTTGGTACTGGCAGACAAAGTATTTCCAGAGAAAATGACAATGTTAAAATTTACCATGGACACACAGACATACACACAGACAACCGAACACCGGATTATATCACAGACTTACTTTGTTTACACAAGTGAGTCAATTAGATAAAAAAAAATCAATGGTTGGCAGCCTCATACTCATCGTTACATCATACTCATTGTTACATCATACTCATTGTTACATCAAACACTTATAAGTAACAATTTAAGCTGAAAGCAACTGGAGAATAAGCACGCATTTACTGTGAATAAAGGCATGCTTGAAGGATATACACATAAAGAATGCATTAGAAATAAACTTGCAGCCTATCATCTCAAGCAGAGTGTGCTGCAAAAACAACAACAGAACAAAGGCCATTCAGTGTTAGTCATCTACCGCATCCTGAAGTCCTTCTGCCAGCATAAAGCAAAGAATGCCTGTGAATGACACTAGAAAGGAGATAATGTTTACCTTACCGAAGGAAGAGAGAAAATATTTTCCAGATCTTTACCGAAATGTGCTTGCAAAGATCAGTAAAGGAACTTCAAACACCCCATCGAGGAAAACTGATGGCGAATTTTCATGCTGTGTTGTGGAGTTTACCAGTCTGGCCATCTCCAGCTGTCAACCACAGAAAAAAACCTTCAACACGTACACATGCAGGTTTTCACAGGATGTTTCTCTGACATTGTGAGAGGGTTACTCCTCTTTCTGCACAAGATCAAGTTTCCAAAAGGTTTCTACTTTCACTCATTCCTGGACTTCAGATCCCGATAATCCAGGCCCTGCACAGCAGCTGGTAAGAGCCATCCCTCAGGATGTGTCAGACATGTGTCCTTTCCCCCCGACTGTCTTTTGGAGAGCCTGGAAAAAAACACTCCTCTTGCTTTGAACAAGCTGCTACTTTGTTGATCATTTTCATGTGATGCGTCATCCTGACCCAACACACACAAGGCTGTTAACATGCTAAAATACATTTCTTTAGAATACAAGTTGCTAAAATACAGAAACCACACACTGCCTGCCACCCACACTGACATCACCAAAGCCAGCTCACACACCGCATGGGGATGCAGACAGAGCAGGCAGTGCTGAAGCAATGTATCAGAGGCTTAGTGTTCCATGGCATGATACAGGTGAACCATCAGACTCTGGTCTGGAGGTTGGAGGATCAAATCTTCATGAGAGTTTAACATTCCAAACCAAAAGAAAGGTGTGATCAGGTGAGCTGTAAGAGAGCATCAAATTTTGATCTGCAGGCTGGAGAAATGAATCTTGGTGATGCTGGCAATCAGACAATGTGGCTGAAAACCATTCTTATTTCTAGATCAAGAGATAAGTATATCTGTCATGATGCCAGTGTCACATGTAAACACATACATATTACAAAAATATGAAGACTATGAATCAAGTCTCCATGTTTGTTTTAAGGTTTATGGACATGCCAGAATTCCCAGTGACATGCACTGCCTCCAGAAACACTAAGAACTGCATAAACCACAGGGGAAAAAGATGGCCACACATCTCAGGAATATGAAAAAGAAGAAAAAAAGAGAAGGGATGGAGATGTCAGTGCATTATTTGCAGAGAACCATTATTCATTTCATCACACCAGTCTGCCTGCGTGTCACTGTCAGATATTCCAACAGCTCACTTTTTTCCTTTTTTTTCTCCCTGCCTCCCCGCGATGTGGAAGACTAAACATGCATGCTTTCAAGCTCAGTCCCATCAAAAGGCACCCCCAACCCCAATCCGCCAAGCTTCTTGCAAGCAGTGATACATCAACACCCCTGTCCCCACACACTGATACACGCCCAGCACCATATGTATCCTTTTCAATGGGTATATGCAGCTGTTTGATTTTTGTTGTTGTGTTTACCTATCAGTTCTGCAGCAGAATCTTAAGTGCAAGGGCTGACATTATGTCTGTCACAAACATGAAAATAAGAAGGTCAAATCAATCAAAAACAACAACATGATGCTATTAATTAATCATGTAAAATTCACGTACACACATGTGTGAATTCACAAACTCACAAATATTTATGCAAGTGTAGTTGTACACAAAACAGCTTGTAAAAATATGTAAGCTCAAACAATGTTATTACATAAAATAACTTTTCTTAGCACATACACAAGAAAATGTGGAACTTTCTTGAACCAAATACACACTCACACACACAAACACATTCAAATCTCCCTACTCGCCCATATGTGACCACACATGCTCATAGTCATACACATCCTTCATACACACACATGCACATCCTTTCACTCAACAGCAACGCACACGTGCGTGCATACACACACACCCTCCCCTCATTCACACACACACATGGACATACACCAACACTCCCCTCTCTACTTTGTGTGTGTGTGTGTGTGTGTGTGCGTGTGTGAAATGGAAATGCAATTGTGTATTTCTTTATCACAATATTCTTGTATATATATATGCATTTTGTTGTTGTTGTTGCTCTTCATCTGCTTGTTTCTTCTCTCTCTCTCCCCTATTTTTTCTTCTATTTTTTTCTTTCTTTTCCCTTCTCTTTAATTTTTTTAAAATTATTATTTTCATTGATGGCTTGATGTAAAAAAGCAATTGTTGCTTATTCAATTTACCATCATGAAATAAAATCTTGACTTGACTTGACTCTTCTTTTTCAAACACAGATACACCCTCTCTTTCACACACAGCATACATACATGCACAAACACATATGTACACTCCCCCTCAAAGACACACCCCTCCTCTCTCCGTCACCCACGCATATGCCCCACATACCCAGCCCCCTCTTCTCCACACACACACACAATATTGATCACACAAACAGGACACATGCCTGCATCTGTGCAGCTCCACTCACACATAGCTCTCACATTTCTCTTTCTCTCTCCCACCACACACACACTTGGAAACAACTCCCCTTCACACACGCACCCTACACACACACAACTCCTTTCATACACACAAGCACAACGTCCCCCTACACACACACACAAACACCCTCTTTATACACATGCTCACACACGCACACACACACACACAATGCATGCACACAACCCTTCCCTTCAGACACACCCACAAATGCACATAACCTTCCCTACACAGACACATACACACATGACCCCCCCCCCCCCCCCATGCACACAGCCCTTCCAAACACATGCTCATACCCCCCAGCACCCCACCCCTTCATCCGCTACACACACACACACGCCTCCAATAGCTCCACTCCTCCATCCCCTAGACACATGACCCTCACCCTCTCCTTCTGCCGGCTTGTCCTGATCCTCGCCTTCCCCCTCCCCCTGTTCCCCCTCCCCTGCTGGTGCTTCCTCTGCTGGTGCCTCCTCCTCCACCTCCTCCTCCTCCTCCTCTTCATCCTTCAGGGTGACGGCTGTGATGGGCCCTGCCTTCCATACACTGATCACAGGTGGGGGGCCTTCTTCTTCATCCTGGTCTTCCCTCTCCTGTGGGTTTGAACAATTTTTTTTTTTATAAGTTTTTTTTTTTAATGACATTTCTTCATGATACAATGGACACATAGAAAAAAAGAACCACCACCAAAAAAAATTGATATAAAAAAAACAAGCATTTCATAATTTACAAATATAATGTAAATACATTTGGGAAAAGAAGAACTCAAAGGAAAAAATCAACAACAACAAAAAACACACGCACACACACACAAACCCCCCCAACAATAATCACCAATATCACTATCATCATCAATTAAACAAGACAGCCAAACAAAACAAATTAGCAAATGACTGGTGACTGTTTCACCCTTACAGACAACCTTCAAGATATTGAACATATTTTTTTGTCAGGTAGTAATTGTGGTAAACATTTTAACCTTGATTGAGACAACTCTACAGAGTGTCTTGCAACAAAGTCTGAGAGGGTAGCCACTTTTGTGTTAAAGTCATTTATTGTCGATCCTGTTCTTGAGTTATATCCTTCAATTTTATATTGCTGAGACAGACAGCTCCCTATCATGTGTTATTAAAGATTTTTGTTTTTTTCTTGTCATGTCTATCTTGTTTCATTTCTTCTTTTTTCCTTTTTCTTTCTTTGTGGTGGTAGTGAGGGTAGGAATTGTGCAGGGTTAACTCCCTTCAGTTTTTTCCCCTTGATTTTCTATCACTGGTGATCGACAGAAAATTTTCGGAAATTATCATATATAACAACACCTGTTTGTTAATAAAAGCAACCGTTCACTAAAATAAGCCTAAACAGACGCATTTATCATGAACAAAAGTATTATTTTAAAGAATTATTGTCCTGAATCTACGCGAAAGGAAAAACATGCTTTTGCTTCTGACGCCACCTTGAATTCTAACATTTGACCCAGCATGTGGTCGCCAATTTTTCCTGCAATATGACTTCAAATGACTCTTTCTCGGGAAGCTAAGTCTTCGACAGCTCCAATAAAGGCACCTGGGAGCTACAGGATGCCATGTCTGACAGTGACACAGACGAAGACCCCATCTCCCTTCGTCGATTCCAGACCACAGCAGACGATGCCATGCACGAGTGTTTTGTTTTCATCACTCGATCTCAGTTAACTAAAAATATCACCGTTGTGATACAAAAATGATGAAAACTGGTCACTGGAAATTATTTGTCTGCTTAGCTTGTATGTGTCTCATTGATCATTTGACAGTCAATAACATATAAACATGTAATTCTGTTTCGACACGTCAAATGCTGGATCTAGCAGACTAACCCAGTTTCTGCTTGCAGACGAGCAAGTGCTTCGCTATGAGAATTCAAGACAAACTGAGCAGTTGTACTAACTGTATTGATGCTACGCTGGTTATAATCATGTGTGCCCATGATTTATGTATTTTTCACATGACAGTTTGTGTGTGCATGTGCGTGTGCATGTGCATGTGTGTGTGTGTGTGTGTGCGCGCGCGCTCTTTCTTCCCCTTGTATACAAGGTTGTGTATGAAAGTGTGTCAAGTTTGTGTGTGTGTGTGTGTGTGTGTGTGTGTGTGTGTGTGTGTGTTTTTCCCTTGCATACAAGGTTGTGTGTGTGTATGTGTGTGTGCTTTTTTCCCTTGCATTCAAGGTTGTGTGTGTGTGTGTGTGTGTGTGTGTGTGTGTGTGTGTGTGTGTGTGTGTGTGTGCGCGACATGGTAATGCCAATGGCTAATACATGT
Source organism: Babylonia areolata (assembly GCF_041734735.1). Taxonomy (NCBI): domain Eukaryota; kingdom Metazoa; phylum Mollusca; class Gastropoda; order Neogastropoda; family Buccinidae; genus Babylonia; species Babylonia areolata. Next base: position 16,258,889 of record NC_134892.1, read on the forward strand.
ACATATGTGTGGGTGGGTGTGTGTGCGAGGAAAGGGGGTGGGGGTGGGGGGGGGGTGTGAGTGTGTGCATTAGTTTTGGTGCACCTTTTTATCAGCTGATAAAATGTGATTTTCGCTTTTTGTTACAGAAATGGAGGTTACAACAGAGAGGATCCAGGATCACAGAACCCTCTCTCCCCTTCTGAACCTAGAGTCAACTCGGAGGATGTCAAAACATGGGCTGAATCAACCAATATTTGCAGCCAGTGGAAATACTTTCTATGCAATGGGGAGACAACAGAACTGTTTCATTTCTGTCAGCAGCTCATACAGTGAATAGATCCAGCTTTGTTTATCAGAGCAAAGGTTCTGGGAAGTTTAGAAAAATCAATGTTAGACAGCCACAACTAGTCAAAGACAATAAAAAATATGGGTGGGGTGGACAAAACTGATCAGTTAATCAACAAATACAATGCATTACACAAAACAAACAATGGTGGAAAACATTTTTTTCATTGACATTGCACGAGTAAATGCTTTTGTTTTATTTTAAGATTTCAGAAAAAAACATAAACCAGACATTCCAGAATTACAGAGACATGACAGATATGGTCAATTACTGAAAAAGTGATTAGACAGCTTGCAAGCCTGGGTGAACATGAAAAGTTCCAGAAGCATCTAATAGTAATATATTCATTAAACATTCCATTTTCCTTGTTAACAAGAGAGAGAGAGAGAGAGAGAGAGAAAGAGAGAGAGAGAACAACAACAACAAAAAATGTGATGTGTGTAACCTAGCTGTGGAAACCACCTGTGCTTTGTGGATGGCAGGAGCTGCCTTCTGAGTTTTCATGTAGGTAAGGTCACGCATGTATACGTGTGGGACACAAATGCAATGATGATAGGGTAGGGGGTCTGTTTTTTTGTTGTTGTTTTTTTTTTTTCCTACAAGGAAGTGATGACTTCTGAAACAAGCATGTTCAGTTTGTTATTTCCAATGGTGTTATAACAGGGAAAAGCCAGAATGGAAGGGTGATGACTCATAAAGATATATGTATGCTTGGGTTTGCTTGTCTCGTACATTTCTTTCATAGTTTCTTCCTCAGAATCTTTTCTGTACATTCTTTATATATCTTTAAAAAAAACACAAAAAAAAAAAAAAACAAAACAAACAAAAAAAACATGGGTAAAAACAAATCGGTTTATCTTTGACATTTTCTTCATAACTCATTGTGTATCCAAAGAACCAAAGGAGCTGTTTCACTTGTTAAAACAGGTAACAAGGTAAAAAGGTGGAGGTGGTCGGTCTATTTTCAGCAACAATATCAGCAAAGACATTGTTTGAAGAAAGAAACTGGCTGTAGTTTGTGAATAATATATATTCTTGTATCCGTGGGGTGCTACATTAGTGTTAACCGTCTAAACCCTTGTATTTGTTTTCTGCAAAACAAGATGTCTGTTGTGGTGTACATGACATGTGATTTATAGTAATCAATCAGGAAATATAGTTATGATTTTATTCATAGCACTGAACATGTAGTTTTTGACACAGCACTGTGAATTTTGTTTCAGATGAAAGAAAAATGATCGATTTCTCAATTTAAGTTAAAATTGTGAACTTGAACTCAACATCTTGGATTTTTGTTCAGTGAGAATGTGAAAAATATTGAAAATACTAAAAATTTCTATTTTTAGCAACAGAGGTTAAAGGTCAAATGACTATGTTCCACAAGCATTTTTAAAAATGTCATATTTTTAAAGTTTGTTTTATTCTGATACACTGATACATAACACATGAAGTTTGGTCCATGAATGCACATCTTATAAGCATTTTAAAATTGCTGCACAGTTATTGCTAAAAAAGTACGAAAAACTCCAAAACTGTTGAGAGTTCAGAAAGGCGAGTTGTTGCTGTTTGTTGTGTGTAAGTGTCTGTTGTGCATGTGTCTTGAAAGTGTGAGTGTATGTATGTGTGTGTGTGTGTGTGTGTGTGTGTGTGTGTGTGTGTGTGTGTGTGTGTGTGCGTGTGTGCGTGCTTACGTGCGTGTGGTGTGGTGTGTGTGTGTGTGTGTGTGTGTGTGTGTGTGTGTGTGTGTGTGTACATGCATGAATGCACATGTGCATGCGTGTGTGTGTGTGTGTGTGTATGTGTGTGTGTGTGTGTGTGTGTGTGTGTGTGTGTGTGTGTGTGTGTGTGTGTGTGTGCGTGTGTGTAAAAATGGTAATATAATCATAGTACATTTATATGTAGCTTTCAAAGCACTCAAATTGCTTTACAATAATACAGACACTGTCACAGACACAAAACACATAAAAACAGACACACTCACACACAAATGAAAGATACAGAAATTGATCCATAGAATAAAGATATAGAATAGAGTACCTTAATTTTCTCTGTGTGTGTGTGTGTGTGTGTGTGTGTGTGTGTGTGTGTGTGTGTGTGTGTTTTCAGGCGATGTGCATGAGGGTGAAGCAATCCTGTCACCTGTTCAATAGAGACGTACGTTCCCTGCTGCTCACAGCCGATGTCAAAGACATACTTGCCCTTCCCCTCCATCTGCACACACAAGCGAAGAAATGTTCCAGACAAAATAACAGTCATCATCATCATTCCACAGCAGCACTGCTTTCAGGCCCACATTAAACAAGCCAGCCAGGGCTAACAGCCCCACTCATCTGGAAAGAAGCAAGACTGATCAACATCCGTGAAAGCAGATGTGTGATAACATACGGTCATCAAGACCTCTATTGTGTAACTCTGAATAAGATACTAAATATCAAACCTGCACTCCTCTCAACCCTGTAGTGACCAGACTAACTCTGCTGTATGATCATAAATATCAAACCTCCACTCCCCACTATCCCAACAGTGACTGGACTAACTGCCATATGATGATATATTTCAATAGCCCACTTCCTCCCTCCCTCTTGTGAAAGGACTAATTCTGCAGTATGATAATAAATATCAATACCCCCTGCCCCAATCCCTATTGTAACTGGACAAATTATACAGTATGATAATGAATATCAATACCACCCCCATCCCCCCACCATCTCTGTAGTAGACTAACTCTGCTGTACATATGAAAACAGATATCAGCACAGCCCCCCCACCTCTCCTCTCCCCCACCCCTGTGACAGGACTCACTCTGCCCTCTTTGAAGGTGCCCACGTATTTGTGGTTGGTGTGGATGAGCTCTCCATGCCCCTGCCACTTGCCCTCGCTCCACATGCCGTTGTACTTGGTGCCGGTGGCAGCGTAGGTGTAGGTGCCACGCCCGTGCCGCAGGTGGTGCTGCCACTCCCCCTCGTAGGTGTCGCCGTTCACGTAGTAGTACTTCCCAAAGCCAAAGTGCTGGTCCTCCACCCACCCACCTTCACATTGCACATTTCACATTGTTGCTCATCACAGTCCAGCCCACCTCAGAGGGCCTCACCACAGCTGCCCAACTAAATCAAAAAACTTGACAGCGTTAAACACAAAACACTATCACATCTGAAACAAACACACAACAAAAACAACAACAAAATAAACAAGAAAAAAACAAAAACAAAAAAAAAACAGTTCAGGACATTATTCTAACAATTAAACTACAGGCAAATAAATCTCAGCTGTACTGAGGACATTACACTTCTCCTTGATTTATCATTCCCAGATTAAAAAAAACAAACAAAAAAAACCCACCACAAAAACGTTTTAAAAATGATTAAAATACTTCAAAGCTACAGACAAAAATACATAAAAAATACATAAAAAGACTACTCCTTTAGGCAAACAAAACTCGGCTGCTTAATTTATCACCCCCAGATAAAAATAAAAACATAAGAAACAGGGAAACAACAACAACAACAACAACAAAAAACGCCTTCAAAGCTACAGACAAAAATACTTCAAAAGGCCATAATTATAGGCAAATAACATTGCAGAATGGACAACTAGTGCCCATCCCAGTGTTTTCAATATTACCACCTAATCACCAGGGCAAAACGGCACAGATGGTATATCATGAACAGCAGTAAAAAGAGAAAAAAGCATATACATGACGGCTTGCTGAAAAAAACAACCGAAAAGGGAATGGACTGAGAAGGCAGAAAAAGTAAACAACAATGAAGGAAGTAAACCACAGAAACAAAGAGAGTAACAGAAAAGAAGTACATGTAATTTCTAGCACAGAATTTCCTGGAGACAGGGAAGACCTCTGGCATTCCACAATGAAGTGGGTGAAGCCACCGTATTGCGTCGGGCCACGGTACATGCAAAATCTATCAGCAGCAGCAGCACCATACATGCACAAAAAAAATTTGTTTCTTATCGCATCACTTTTTTTTATCTTCACAAAAGATTTCTCAAGCGAAAATCTGGCCTGCTCTCCCTTTGGAAAAGTGTGCTTCCACAGTGCAACACCATCCATACATTTTTCTTTTCTTTTTTTTTCTGTCTGCAAGTGTATTGTTTTTTTTACAACCAGTATTAGAAAGCATTTTTCTACAAAAATTTTGCCAGATACATGCGCCAAGTGCATGCTACTTATGGAGCCTCCGTTCATTGTCTCATCTGAAAGACTAGCATCAAAAACACCACTCAAGGAGGTATAGTGGAAGGGAAAAGTAAAAATCCCAGTCAGTATAAGGGACTCAAACCCACTGACACTGGCTTCATAGCTGGGTACATTACCACTATTATACTGCTCCACATCAGGACAAATACCTCATGCACACATGCTAATTAGTAATTAACTTAATTATTGAGTATGCAGGTGGTTTGGGTGTTGTTTTTTGTTTTGTTTCCTTGTTGTCTTTTTGGGGGGGGAGGGGGTGTTGATGCAGGGCTGGTAGGTTTTGCTGTTCCATGTTTCTGTCAAATTGTATACTAATAGCTTTTGTACTCAGATTGTTGTGGTTTTTTTAAACAATAAGTTTACTAAGAAGTCTACACTGTCAATTTATTGAAGAAAGTTTCTGCTCACAAACATTTCCATTGGCACTATTTAAAAAAGAAGTGTGTGTGTGTGTGTGTGTGTGTGTGTGTGTGTGTTCCTTCTTTTCAATTAAGATGCTGGTTGATGAGATGTACCACAAAAAGGTGTAAGTTCACCAAAAGCCAGTTTATCAGACTATGACACAGACTTCCCAAACAGTTATGGACCATATCATAAAAGCAGGTATGTTTTCACAAATTGTTTGAAAAATCAGAGATGATCTCAATTACACAGACAACTAATGGTTTACCACAGACCTCTCACTGAACACACTGTTTCAAGCACACATGCACCACGAATAGCCTGAAAAATGTGTTTGCTAAAATTGACAGTTGTGACAGTTTGTAAGTGATAGCTGTCATTTTTCATTGTTAAAAAAAAAAAAAAGAAAGAAAAAAAAAAGGAAGTGCCCTTGCAGGAAAGCATTACTGGCTGTGAGTGCCTGTAGTGGGGACACACTGGCTGCACACACACACCACTGTTTGCCCAGAGTTCAGCAGCATTTCACCAGGCCCCCCCAAAAAAGAACAGCGTGCAAGTTTCCATGGTGGTCCTTCAATTCTTGTCAACCCTCTGTTCTTAAACATGCTCCATGCAGCTTGCTCAGTCTGGGTCAAGATAAATATTTTTATAAAATGTTCATAAATAAAATGAAGAATAGCCATTTTATTTCTTTCTTTTTTTTTAATTTTTAATTTTTTTTTACCCATTTCATCAAAAACTAGAAGGAATTTCTTTTTTTTTTTTTTTGCTTTGATGTCACCACCTGACAAAGAAAGTAAACCTGAACTCTTATTAAGTCAGTCACCTTCATATTTGGATCCATCAGGGTAGATGAATGTTCCCTGCCCTTGCTTCTTGTTTGCTAAGTAGTCGCCAGTATAGCGGGCCCCATTCTTGAATCTGCCGATAATAGTTCAAAAACAGAACCACAAATATTTGACATACATCAATGTGGAAATGGATGAAGCTAATTATACATAAAAAATATATATGTAATGACATGGAAACACATTTTAAAAAACCCAAAAAAAACCCACATAAATAACGGGAAAATGCTTCAATCATTCAATTCTCTTTCTCACTGATCTCCCTCCAGTCTCCCAAGTCTGCACTGTTCAGAAGACTGAACTACGTAACAAAATTTATATCTGGAAATGTCTGGAATGGCATCTTGAACCAACACTTCACAACCATCCATCCATAGGCTGCTTGGTCTGCCGAAGTCTCATCTTCATGCGACACATCATGGGCACAAAAAGTACACCATGTGTCTGACACACACACAACTTGTCACAAGTCTGATTCAACCTCACTTCGCTTTGCTCAGTGTGCCATTCTCAAACTACAATAAATCAGCCTGACACCCTTCAGTCCACAAGAATCTTTTCGATCAACCCTCACACTGGATTACAAGTTCATCTGTTTTGTGGGCATGTGCATGGACTTGATAAACCTGAGACAGAACAGTTTTAATTTGGCTGACACAAGAACAAACAAAAAATAGACGATTGTACACTGCCTTGAAACTGGACAATTCACTGTTTAGTCCCATTTGGCTTTTGACTTGGTCAATCACTGAGCGAGTCAGTGTTCCTTTCTAAATGTGTCAAATAAGTCTGCACAGTTCATTACACCTGCTGGAGTACTGTGCTCGATCATTTCCAGCAATGCTTACAAAACAATGATCGAGTGAATCTTCACACACACACACACACACACACACACACACACAAACATACACACACACATGGATGCAAAGCAGGCACACATGCAGTAAAGTGTATGTGCATGATATATGCATACACACATAATACATGCACACAAACATACACAGATCTATTCACAAACTCACACAAATGCATTCATGTGCAAATGCACACAGTAACAAACACACACACACCTACTCACAAACATTTGAAAATGGATTATGAAAGGACAGTGATACCCAGAGCCAGCTGTAACATGACATACTTGTAAAAGCCTTGACCATTCCGTTTTCCATTCTCGTACATCCCTTCATACTTGTCACCATTTGGCAAAACTGCTTTCCCTTGACCATGTCGCTCTTCTCGTTCATTTCTCTCTCCTTCATATTCCTAATAAACCAAAGCAGTATGATTCAGCTGAAGATGGATAAAATAATAATATTTATATATTTATTAAGACATCTTGATATAGTGCATATTCTTGAAGCTCTATCAATAGCACTCAGAGCATCTAATCACACATCCCCAAACAAACATACACATTTAACTTGAAACATAAATAAGAGAGAACAATTAAAACAGATCATGTCATTAGTAAATTTTGTATTTTGCATTTGTATTTCTTTTTATCACAACAGATTTCTCTGTTTGAAATTCGAGCTGCTCTCCCCAGCGAGAGCGCATCGCTACACTACAGCGCCACCCATTTTTTTTAATATTTTTTCCTGCGTGCAGTTTTATTTGTTTTTCCTATCAAAGTGGATTTTTCTACAGAATTTTGCCAGGAACAACCCTTTTGTTCCCATGGGTTCTTTTACGTGTGCTATGTGCATGCTGCACATGGGACATCGGTTTATGGTCTCATCAGAATGATTAGCATCCAGTCCACCACTCAAGGTCTAGTGGAGGGGGAGAAAATATCAGCGGCTGAGCCGTGATTCGAACCAGCGCGCTCAGATTCTCTTGCTTCCTAGGCGGATGAGTCACTTCTAGGCCATCACTCCATTAAGTGACGTATCAGATATAAAAAGACAAAACTAGAAATAATGAAAACAAAAACAATGTAGACAATTTAAAGACACACATATGCACCCATGCACATAAAGACACACACACACACACTCGCTCGCACACGTATGCATCCACAAATGCATGCATATACAAACACACTGCTCACTCATGCACTCACACATTCACTCACACACACACACAAGCACAGGTTAACAATTGAAAAAAACAAACAATGGGATTACATGATAAAACAGTTCCTGCTAAACATTCCTTGAAGAAACATTGTATACAACATTTACAGATTAAAATTGGAAATAACAAACAAATCTAAAACACACACACACACACACACACATGCAAATAAACAAATAATTGAAACAAACTACAAAATTATATGATAAAATACTACTACTACTACTAATCAACACTTATCAGATTAACTTATCCAGCATTTTTTCTCAAACAAAGCTCAAAGCCATCTAAATGTACAAAAACAAAACAAAACCAAAAAAGAAAAACAAAATCAATATTTATAAATAACAAAATAATAAAATCAGTTTACACAAACTTCAGACAGATATGAAACATGGCCAGCTCACTTGCTCACACACACACACACATGTTCAGTTTCACACATGTATGGATATGATGCAGTTTTGTACTGCTTAAATAGATGGATCTTCAGAAAACGATTTGAAAGAGGCTGAGGAAGTGGAGTGTCTTTGGGAGTTTGCAACCTTGGCAGATTTCCATACTGATGCCAACCCCCCCCCCCCCCCCCCATGCTTTTTTCTCCATATTAAATGTAGACATGCAGAAGATCAAAAACCACCCGTAATCCATGTCAGTGTTCGGTGGGTTATGGAAACAAGAACATACCCAGCATGCATACCCCCGAAAACAACAACAAACGGTCATACACATAAACTGTTGCATGTCTGAGTGTGTATGTGTGAAATCTGACTGAATGACACAGGAAACGGACTATGAGCACCCAGTGGCAGCTGTCAGTCGGCTCTACCCAGGTAGGCAGCCTGTTGTGCAAATGCCCCGTGTTTGTAAAGCACTTAGAGCTTGGTCTCCGACTGAGGATGGGTGCTATATAAGTATCCATATCAATCAATCAAATGCAGTTTACGCAAATGTAGGGATAGTTTTAATGAGACGACTTTGGACGACAGAGCAATGCTCAGGCACAGGGCTCAGTGAGTGAAATGGAAGGCTGTTCAGATGGCTGGACCCTGAAAGGAAAGAGCACGCTTAGCAAAGGATTTTGTTCTGAAACAACAAACACAAAGAATCTGATTATCAGAAGAACTGCATGGAGATTCTGAGATGGACTGTATGAACAAAAACAAAAAGAAATCAGAGAGATAATCAGTGTCAATGAGAGATGACAAGCAGATATCTAAAGATATAAGAATAGAAACAACTGTCTTTTGATGTTTTAAAAATTTGTGATATAGCCAATTTTCACAGAGATTCGGTGTTCTTTTTTTTTTTTGTGTGTGTGTGTGTGTGTGTGTGTAGATTCATGCCTGTGTGCATGCTTACCTCCTTGATCTTCTTCATTTTTTATGAGCAACTGTCATGATGTTTTTTGGGGTTTTTTTTTGTTAATTTGTTTACCACTGCATGGCTGGGGCTATTAAAATATATCCCTGCATTCGGTTCCGGAACAGAAAATTACCACAGCAAGAAGTGTGCAAAACTAAAAAACCTTGTGAAATGCAAATGTTACTGTGTATTCTATTCACACGTTGCTGGATCCATATATAAATTAGTTATTTATACATACATACAAGCACACACATGGTATATATATATATATATATATATATATATATATATATATATATATATATATATCAACAACAGTAGGCTCTTCATAGCTCTTCCAGGGTGGAAGAGTGACCCTTGCCTGAAGAAGCTGTTTTTACAGCGAAAATTTGCTGCTTTTTAAGAATACAACTTTTAAGACATGAAGAGCCTACTGTTGTTGATATTTTTATATATTTTAATTTTTACTGGTCTTGGTATTTACCTCAGTTCTTTCTGCAAGGAGCGGTGCCCAGGATACAAAGAGAGTGTGAACTCTCCCTCTCTCTCTCTTTCTCTGTGTGTGTGTGTGTGTGTGTGTGTGTGTGTGTGTGTGTGTGTGTGTGTGTGTGCGTGTGTGTGTAACCAGTTCCAGAGTGTCTTCACCAAAAAAGTGGATAGTGCACCACTGTCCCCCATGGATGAACCATCATATCCAGACACAAGACATCACAGTGGATAACCCAGAGGTGCTCAAACTATTAAAGAACATCAATCCTGCCAAAGCTTCTGTGCCTGACCTACCCAATGCAGTATTGAAGAACTGCATAATTGACTGCGCCAGTGTTGAGAATCATCTGTCAAAACTTACTGGACACTGGCCAACTTCCCCAGGATTTGCGTACAGCAAACACCTCCTGTGCTTTCAACTCAAGAAATCTGACAAACATCTAGCTGAAAACTACTGTACCATTTCCCTTATATCTGTCTGCTGCAAACTTCTGGAGGACATCATCTACCACCACCTGCACCAGTATTTTGACCAGCACAAAGTCAGAACTGAACCACAGCTTTAAAGCAGATTTCTCATGTGAAACACAGCTACTTAACACCATCCAGGAGCTTACACAGTCCTACGACAATGGTGCACAGGTTGACCTCACCATTCTTGACTTCAGCAAGGCATTTGATACTGTCCCCAACCAGAAGCTACTCCACAAACTCTCCCACTATGGTGTCAAAGGGACAACACATAGATGGATAAAGAATTTCCTGACAAACAGGACTATGAGTGTAGTTCTAGATGATGAGACCTTCAAGGAAGTCAGGGTGGAATCAGGAGTCCCCCAGGATACTGTCCTTGGACCCCTTCTCTTCCTGTGCCACATAAATGATCTGCTGACAACAGTCTAATATCAGATGTGACTGTTTGCAGATGACTGCCATTTGTATAAGGAAATCAAGAACTTCAGAGACCACATCACACTACAAGAAGATCTCAAGCACCTAGAAGTCTGGGCCGACACTAACAGAATGCAGGTCAATGCAAAGAAGTGTTACATCTTCAACAAGAAGGCGATGACAACCTGTATGTACAGCCTTAATAACAAAATCATGCAGGAGGTGGACAAAAATCCATACTTAGACATCCTGATATCTCCGGGACCAGGCTGCTTCCAATTCAGTAGTGGGGCAACCATCCCCAACCCAGCAGGTCCCCGGGTGGGGATAGGGGAACAGCCCTCAGATATGGGGGTTTGCTGTGATATAAGTCAGACTTGTCTGGCCGAATAAGCAGCCGCGGACCAACTGGCGATGTTCCTACCAGGACAGGGTGGGTCAACAGGTGGCACTATTGTCTTCACTGAAATACCCCATGTGTCCTATGACGAGTTCATCATGTGGTCAAGAGGCGCATTATAACCTCTAGCCCTGGGGTGGGACCCTCAGAGAAACAATCCCCCCTGTGCTCACAGGGCAGGACATACGGGCCATGAGCTAAGGGTGAGGCACCTCGAAAGAAAACTCCAGCTGAAGACGGCGGTATTGGGCCACTGGCGCAAATTAAACCACTATACTACGCATCCATGCTTCCATGATGATGCAGTCCACAGAATCTCGATGTGGCGCTCGACCTCCGGAGACCTGCTGGGGAGGTCGGGAGCTGGGCCCTGCTCCTCAAAGGGGCCCACCCCAAGCAACCGGTGGTCGGACAAGGAAATTCCACATGCACATGCGAAGAAGAAGGAGACCTCATCCTCCTGCTGGGGCCAAGCAAACAGTACCACCCAGAACACTCAACATTCTCCAGTGGAATGCAGAAGGGGTGCATAAGAAGAAACTTGGCCTGGCAAAAAGGATGCACCAAGAAAATATTGACATTGCATGTGTCCAAGAGACACATTTGACCGTAAACCATCGCTTTCAAGTGAGGGGTTATGAGACCATCAGGTTGGACCATGAGGAAAGAAACAAAGGAGGGGTGCTTGTCTTGGTGCGGAATTCTGTCGCCACACAAGAACTCAAGATCAACACCAATCAACAGGCAGAGATCCAAGGGGTTGATATAGTCTTTAAAGAACACAACATCAGGATCTACAATGTCTACTGCCCTCAAGATCGTGATCTTTCCCTCACATACATGAACATCCCAGACAACAACTGCGTGGTGGTGGGAGATTTCAACAGTCACTCAGAGAGATGGGGCTATGAGGAGACGGACAGGAGAGGTGAAGAAGTTGAGAATTGGGAGACTGACACACATCTTCATCTCATCAACCAAGGAGATGATGAACCCACCTTCTACTCTAGATGCTGGATGATCACATCAACACCAGATCTAGCGTTCGTCACCAACGACCTGTTCATCAGGACCACAAGAACAGTCCTCAACCAGCTTGGAGGAAATGACCACAAACCTGTAAAACTCTCTATCAACCTCAGCTTACAGGCTCCCCAAGCAAAGTGTTTCCCCCACTGGAATTACAGAAAGGCGGACTGGACTCTCTTTGAGACCCTCACAGATACATACACAAAGCCAATCAACATCAGGCAGAAGGACTCAAACAAGATGGTTCAAGACTTCACAAAGGCCGTCTTGAAAGCTGCTATAGAATCCATCCCTAGAGGAGCACGCAAAGACTACAAGCCCTACTGGATGGAGGAATTTCAGAATCTGGAAGATGCTGTTACTGAAGCCAGGGACTGAGCAGAAAAGCAGCCATCACTGGAGAACAACATAGCGCTGAAGGAAGTAACTCCAGATACAAGCTGTCCTGTGCACAAGCTGCAAGAAAAAGCTGGCAAGAGAAAACTGAAAGCCTAAATCTCGACAAGGATGGCAGCAAGCTGTGGAAACTGGCTAGAACCCTCAGCAACGAAACAACAAGTCACACCACAATAACAATACAAGAGAATGGAAATTACCTCCCTGGAAAGAAAGCAGCAGACCACTTCATAGATGTCTATGAAAACATCAGCAATCTGGAAGTCCCTCCTGAACATAGAGCTGCAGTGCACAGGGCCCAAGGTGAACTTCATGAGAAAGAGCCCCAAGAGAAAGTCATGACCTCAGCTTTCACAGAGAAAGAGCCTGAGGAAGCGTTGCAGAGCCTCAACCTGAAGAAGCCACCTGGACCAGATGGAATCACAAATGAAATGATTTTGCATCTTGGGATGAAGAGCAAGGCAGTCCTTTTAACAATCTTCAACTCCAGCTGGAAGATAGGATCAGTCCCACAGTGTTGGAGGGAAGCAGACATGATCCCCATTCACAAAAAGGGAAAGGACAAGTCGAAGGCTGACAGCTACAGACCCATCAGCCATACAAGCTGCTCAGGAAGCTGATGGAGAGACTTGTCAACACTAGGCTTGTCTGGCACCTTGAGGAATATCAGCTGCTGAGCCCTGAACAGGCAGGCTTCCACCAACACAGATCAACACAAGACCAGATGACATTCATCACTCAAAGCATTGAGGACGCATTCCAAGAAAAGAAGAACACGCTTGCTGTCTGGATTTGGTGTGTCTGGGAGGATGTACACCTGGATCAGCCAGTACCTACACAACCGCCAAGCCTGAGTCAAGATTCAGGGCCAGAAGAGCAAGAAGAAGGTGCTGAGACAGGGAGTACCACAAGGAGGAGTCCTTTCGCCAACGCTGTTCCTCATCTTCATAGATGACATCGTCAGAGAACTGCCAAGAGGGGTCAGAAGAGCGATCTACGCAGATGACCTGGTACTCTGGTGCTCTGAAGAGTACACCACTACAGCACAGGTACACCCCCAGACTGCGCTCAACAAGATCAGCAACTGGACCAAGGAATGGCTTGTCTCTGCCAGCTCAAGCAAAACAACCTACACAGTCTTCAGCCTATCAAGCAAGAAGCAAGAGGCGAAACTGACACTGAACAACCAAAGGCTTGGAGAACCCACACCTACCTACCTGGGAGTGACCTTTGACCACAGGTTCACTTGGAAACAGCAGATCACCAGATGCTGTAGCCAAGCTGAGACTGGCGATCATGAAGAAACTTGCAGGGACGGACTGGGGGGCTGATGAATGTATCCTGAAGAGACTCTATACGGGGAGAGTCCGACCTGTAGTTGAGTACGGGACATCAGCAGCAAAATCTAACCTCGACCATCTCAACAAGATACAGAACCAAGCTCAGCGTGTCATAACTGGCGCCATGAGATCCACCCCAATCCTGAAGACGGAGGAGACTACTGGGCTACAGTCAATGGAGGACAGAAGGGACACAAAGATCCTCATCCAGGCAGCAAAATTCAAACACCTTGAAAACCATCCAATGAACAACAGAATGAGCAGACCAACCAAAAGCCGGCTGAAAAGAGGCAGCTTCATCCACCAGTCAAGACGCCTTGAAAGACAAACCCCAGTCTTGATGGAACACGAAGCAAAGCCTATCCTAGCAAATGTCACCCACCCATCTTGGAAGAGGCAGCTGTTCCCAACAGTCGTCACCAGCATTCCCGGAGTGGAGAAGAGACGACCACAGTCAGACACCCAAAGGAAGGCCCTGGCCATGGAGTACATCTGCAACCAGTACCCCCAGGAAGACTGGACCCATGTCTTTACAGATGGCTCCGCCACAGAAGCAACGAGGGATGGTGGAGCTGGAATCTTCCTCCAATACAAAGACGGAGATGAAGAAATTGCAATCCCAACAGGAAAATACTCCACCAACTTCCGAGCTGAGCGAGAAGCCCTCTGTGAGGCAGCCACAACAGTCTCGCAGAACTCCACAAGAACAACAGGGCAGGTGGTGGTGTTCTCAGATGCTCTCTCCATGCTCCAAGCCCTCAAGAACTCCCGCTGCAAAGAACAGAACCATCTCACTTCAGCCCTTGTTGCCCTGAGTGCCAGAGTGAAGAAAGTGGCGATACAATGGGTACCAGCACACTGTGGCATCAGAGGCAACAAAAAAGCAGACATTCTGGCAAAAGACGGTGCACAGAAGGAGCAGGCCAACAAACTGGTGTCATACGATGAAATCAAGACAATCATCAAGGCACAACAAGGAATAAAGTGGCGCCTCCAGCACCCCAAATATAACCCAGAAGACAGATACCATTTGCTGGAACGATGGGAACAGGTCAAGATCTTCCGCCTGAGGACTGGACACAACTGCCTGCTCCACCACATGCACACAAAATTTGGCATTGGACAGAGTGGAGAGTGCCCTTGTGGTGAGGGACCAATGACAACCAACAACATCCTTCAAGACTGTAGGACACATGCAGCATCCAGGAGGAAGTACTGGACAACACCGACAGCAGTGGAAGCCAAACTGTACGGCACCCTGCAGGAGCTGCGACGGACGGCAGCCATCATCGAGGACACCGGGCTGCTCATCTAATGGGAGGCGAACGAGGAAGAAGAAGAATCCTGATATCTGATGACCTCAAATGGCATGACCATGTCACATGCACCACCAAGAAAGCCAACACCACCTTAGGCTTTCTAAAAGTGAATCTATGCCACTGTCACATGCACAGCAAATGAACAGTATATACCGCCCTCATCAGATCAATCATGGAATAATGATAATAATATTAATAATGAAGTGCTCTTTATTATATATGGGGCAATGTATGGAATACCATACCATCAAGGCCACATTGACAAATTAGACTGTGTTCAGTATCATGCTGCCTGCTTCATAGCAGGGGACTACAACTCAAGGAAGTGAGGCAGTATGACAACCATGTTGCAGGGCCTCCAGCTCCAGGGCCTACAAGACAGACATCAAGACCTCAGACTGACCTTCAGTCGAGTGGTTGAGGGGTTGGTGGTAACACTGCCACCAAATAGGTATTTAAAACCACACCAACAAAACAAGCGTCGTATACAGGTTAGATGCTACAGTGACTGTATCACGCAAAATATCACTGAACAATCAGCAGTAAACAACAGCAGATGTTTTGTTGTGCCACCATCTAGAACTGAACAATTATATATATATATATATTATATATATATATATATATATAAAACATATATATATGTGAACTCTTTTTCTTTTTATAGGAACAAGGGTGGTGTGGAACAGTGTCTGATGACAAGTCAGCTGGCTTCTGGCAGACGGCCCCCAGCTAACACCACTCATCCAACTCCTGTGCGCAACCCCCCGCACCCCCCTCTTAAAATTACCCCCCCCCCCCCTCCCCCCGCCATACTTCCACAATCACCCACTTATCCAGATCCAGAAAAAGAAAAAAAAAAGAAAGAAAACGAACTAGATGTTTTGGAATGATTACACCCACTCCACCTCACACACACACTCGCACACACAACAACACACAGGCGCGCGCGCACACACACACACCCTCTTCCGCCTCACTCCTCCCCATCCCCACCCGGAGTGACAGAACGAAGATATATCGTGTTACCGTTGCGGGCACTCTATACTTAAATTTGCTCTATATTTAAATTTAGGATGATAGTTGAACAAAAGCAACACCAACAACAGCAACAGCAGCAGCAGCAACATTAAGAACTTTACAGAGTCTGCCACAAAGTTTTCCATCGCGGACAGCAGTTCGTTCGAGTGAGGAAAAAAATCAAAATAAGTGAACAACAAAACAAAAACTTACACCCAAGTTGGGCCCTTGCTCCTCCTCCGCCTCCTCTGAGCCAATATCAGACATGGTTGCGACTTCCAAGTCTCGAACTCACAAGAAATACTGTGCAGTCAACTGAATTACTGTTTGAATTTTCTGTTCAGGGGAAATCAACGCAGTTGGTCCAGGACGAAGCTGTCACTGCGCAACGTTGCGTCAGAGACATCTGGGCCAGCTAAGGGAGGTAAGTTTGATAAACCCGCTTTCTCTTGAAATTATCATGACGGAAAATAATGAAAGAAAGAAATGAGTTTGGTACTGATGTGAAATTGCGTTTGGAGACGCATAAATTCGTGACATCCAGGCGAAACATCTCAATAACTTTGACGTCGAAGCGGCAGGCGCGGCATCGAAATGCAACCTAAATGCACTGGCACTCAAGTGATTGAGACTCACATGACTGCACTGAATTCACTTATTCCCCAGGCGCGAGAACATGAACAGCTTTACACGTACGCACACATACATAGCAGTCACACGTACGCACGCACGCACTCAAACATCAAACACACACACACACACACACACACACACACACACACACACACACACCAACAAATTCCGGCGTGTAACACCACATTTTGCTAAAAGGTCTGTAGTATCACCTACACCTGTATGGGAACTTCAAAGAGCGCAATTTGATATCGATCACAATAATCTGACCAAAGATGACAACATATATTTACTAGCTTACATCGCATGTACGAATCCATTTGGAAGAGAAATACCTTAATCATCCGTCTAAAGATATTTACAGACGGCTCTGTTGAAATTGATAGAGCTGGTGCTGCTTTCGTTATTCCAGACCTTAACTGGAATGATTATCATTATCCTCCCTGAACCCCCTTTCCTCGTCCCCCCCCCCCCCGTCCCCCTCCCTCACCCCGAGGTGGGCCTGCAGTTATGTCCAGGGTTTGGCAATAGCTCTTATAAACCTGGTGGGACCGGGTGGCACTGCACCCGACCAGGAAGCAGGTTCACAGATCTGAGTCTTGCACGCACCGGGATTTTTACCCTTCCTCACCGCCCCCTCTGCACACCTGCCCCCAAAGTCCTACACGCTTGGTGTATAGCTAGACCTTGAGTGGTGTGATTTTGGTGTTAGTATCAGTTTGCGGTAAGATAAACCGAGGTCCCGTGTGCAGCATATATGTGGTGCACGTCGTAAAAGAACCCACGACAACAAAGTTGTTCCTTGCACTGAAAATCTGTGGTTAAAAAAACAATGTACATGGAGATTTAAAAAAACAAAACAAACAAAAAACCAACTAACTATTTGTATTGTATTTTGTATTTATCATTTTTTGTCACAACAGATTTCTCTGTGTGAAATTCGGGCTGCTCTCCCCAGAGAGAGAGAGCGCGTCGCTTCTCTGAGTGCGCCACCATTTTCTTTCTTTCTTTTTTGTGGTATTTTTTCCTGCGTGCAGTTTTATTTGTTTTTCCTATCGAAGTGGATTTTTCTATAGAATTTTGCCAGGGACAAACCTTTTGTTGCCGTGGGTTCTTTTACGTGCGCTAAGTGCATGCTGCACACGGGACCTCGGTTTATCGTCTCATCAGAATGACTAGCGTCCAGACCACAACTCAAGGTCTAGTGGAGGGGGAGAAGATATTGGCGACTGTACCGTGATTCGAACTAGTGTGCTCAGATTCTCTTGCTTCCTAGGCGGACGCGTTACCTCCAGGCTATCACTCCATGTATATATTATGGGTAGCGTCGCACCAAATGTGGCGACGCGCTCTCGCCGGAGAGAACAGCCCAAATTTCAGTCACTCAGTGAAATATGATTGTGTGACAAAAAGTAGAACAATACAATACAATATACACACCTGTGACTAAGCTGACAACCCGTCGACTTGACAGCCGTTAAATGTGATAATGTCACGCTAGGCAATACGCTGTTTTTCACTTCCAGGAACAAGCGAGTCTGTGTTGCATGGTCTACCACCAGCTCCATAAGCTGATGAACTAACATTCGACTTTTCATCATACAATCTTGACTATCGATCAAAACTTTCGTTCGTTTCGTCTCCTTTGTGATTAAATCAAAATCGTCAGTTTGTTTGATGCTTAAAGACAAGTGGAAAATACTGACGAGAAAAACTGAACATTAAAACTGTGTATGCCTGCTGATTGTGCCCTCTCTTCCGTTCCCGCACCCCTATCTTTACAGACTTGGCAGTGAATCTGAGCCACGGTCAGTGCGCAACTGATCCAGCGGTGGCGAGGTGGGTTTTTCTGCCGTTGTAGTCAGTGCTCTTTGGACTCGGACCTTGTTGATTCATCAAACGACAATATCATTTAAAACTGTCTTTATTTTGTGATCTTCCTTTTTCTTTTTCTTCTTCTTCTTACATTGTCAACTGACGTAAAAACAACAACACCAAACAAAACCATATACCCTACCATTGAATTTTGGATGTTTACATATCTGTTCGAATTTTGTATTTTACCTGCGATACATTTGCAATGATCAATTTAGTGTAGGATTTTTTTTCTTTTCGGAATAATGTTTCTTATGTACGTATTAAACAATAGAAATAGGTTATCATTTGACTCGCGAAAAACTGACTAGTCTACAGTGAATTACGGCGCAGAATGTGTGTGTGTTTGTTCGTTTGCACGCCCGCGCGCACTTGTGTCTGTGTGTTGCGTGTGTGAGGGTGGGTGAGTTGGCATGTGCGTGCGTGCGTGCGTGGTGTGTGTGTGTGTGTGTGTGTGTGTGTGTGTGTGTGTGTGTGTGTGTTCTACTGTACAAACGTATATGTAAAAAAATTCTTAACACGACCTGTTTTATGATGTAATGTTGTTGTTTGTTTGCTGAGTTGTTCATCTGTGTGTGCGTTTGTTGTTGTTGATGAGTGTGTGTGTGTGTGTGTGTGTGTGTGTGTGTGTGAACATTTGTTTCATATTTCCAGTTTTAATCTTTAATGCTATTTATAATGTTTCTTCCAGGAATTGCTTATCAGGAACTGTTTTATCATGTAATGTCGTAGTTAGTTTACATTATTTGATTGTTGATCTGTGTTTGTTTGTGCATGCGCCTGTAGGTGCGTGTATGTGTGTGTGTTATTGTTTGAGTGCGTGAATAGTGTGTCTGGGTATGCGTGCGTTTGTCGGTGGATGCGTGTGTGCGTGTGCGCGTGCGTGCGTGCGTACGAGCACGTGTGTGTGTGTGTGTGTGTGTGTGTGTGTGTGTGTGTGTGTGTGTGTGCGCGTGCGTGATTTATGTGTTTTGTATGTATGCATGCATGTATATATCTATGTGCATGCGTGCTTGTATGCGTCTTTCAGTTGTCTACATTTTTGTTATTATCATTATTTCGTTTTATCTTTTTGTATCTGATGCATTTCTTGATTTATTCAATGACATGATCTTTAAAAAAAAAAAAAAAAAAAGTTCTCTCTTACCTCTCTTGTTTTAAAAAAAAAAAATCATATGCATATGTTTGCGTGGGGATTTTTGAGTGGATGTTTTAGTGCTGTTGTAAAGCGCGTAGGCCTATAGTTTCAAGAATATGCGCAAAAGCAAGATGTCTCCATAAAAAAAATAAATAAAAGAAGGAATAATGCTCTTTATATTTTTTTTAAATAAGGCAAATTCTGTGAAACAATAAACTGTGCCATACAAATACAAACCCCACGATCAATGATTACATTAGCGCTTTCAAAATTTACCAACTGGTTCCAATTAATGGACAGTTTGAAGTCAACATGTTAATCACATTTAGATTAACCACAGCTGCATACACCATGCAAAAAAAAAAAAAAAAATGGGGAAACCTGAATTTTATGTCTTTGTGAGCACAGAAATATCACCGCATTGTCGTGGTAATTAATTGCCTGGGACCTTTGCGCGTCAAAAAGCGGAACGTTTGGTGTATTTTGAGAGGTACCAGCTATGATGATTGTCATAGTAGTAGCAATGTGCTGTTTGCGCTAACTGTATCCTTCAGTGAACCTTCAACATGTACTCTTTTTAAAGAAGCATTTTTCTTAACAGTAAAGAAAAAAAGCACAAACAAAACATATACGTATTTAAATTTTAAAAAAAATCTATCTATCTATCTGCACACACACACACACACACACACACACACACACACACACATATATATATATATATATATATATATATATGAACACACACACACACACACACACACACACACACACACACACACACATACATGTATACATATACATACACACACACACACACACACATGAATTTATTCATTCATAGGCCATTGCCCCTCATGAAAGGGTGTCACAAATTCTTCATAGACAGTGCATCGTGCATTGTAAAATGACATACGTTCAGCTAATATAGATATATCATACCTTCTTTTAAGTAGTATACCCTTACCTAAGCAATACATAATACACACCATGAAACAAATTGAATTCATTTGACATTTATACACCTAAATGATATATGATATACGCTCAATAATATCTCGTACATGCTTGATTATCCCCCCCCCCCCCCCATATATATATATACATATATAATATATATATATATATATAAAAGAGAGAGAGAGAGAGAGAGAGAGAGAGAGAGAGAGAGAGAGATGCTATATAACTTCATTGCAATAAGAACACCTATAACATGAATGGAGTATGTGCGTGTGCGTGCGTGCGTGCTTGAGTGCGTGCTTGCATGCGTGCGTGCGCGCGTGTTTCAGTTGTTCATAAGAAGTATAGTATGACAGGTTTCTTTAACTGTGGTCCTTCACAGGTTGTATGTCGTTTGAGGGAAGAATTGAAAGAAAGATCGAAAGTAAAATCATTTCAATATTCACCCTACTTTTGCCCCAACTCTCTTGGAATAAGCAAAGGCGAAGACAAACAAACTTGCGGTGCTGCGATCGTTCAAACACTAACCGAGGTGTGAAGGGGTGCCTGGCGGGTGGGGAAGGCCAAAGATTCTAAGGGTGTGAGGTTGAGGGTGCGGGGGTGTTGGGGCGAAGATTAGGGAAGTGTGTGTGTGTGTGTGTGTGTGTGTGTGTGTGTGTGTGTGGAGGCGGGGGGGTGGGGGTATGTAGGGATGGTTGTGGTGGGGTGGGTGGTAAATGGAAACGGATATATCCTGTCATTGCCTCGAGCGCAGCCGCAGCCAAGCACGAGCACGAGCTGTTGCCAAAGTCATTTATACACGTGCGCAAGTTGAAAGCTGGTGAATGCACGGGCACAGCCCAGGACATCAACTTAAGTGAAAAGGGGGAGGGAAAAGCAGCTAACCCCAGCCAGCACAGCACAGGTGAGTTCTCTTGGAGCATCTGGACACACATGTACGTATTTCAGTGCACAGGCTGTATTTATATTTGTACCTACAGTGATGACTATGCATATGGTTCTTTTGTCGGCAATGGCGATGACCACGTTATCTATCTATCTATCTATCTATCTATCTATCTATCTCTCTCTTTCTCTCTGGCTATCTCTCTCTGTGTGTAAACAGGTAACAGAGCTGAGAAGTATTAGTAAATATTAGCGCGTGTATGTATGCGTACGTAAGCTGTGCGCGCGCGCGCGTGTGTGTTTGTGTTTGTGTGTGTGTGTGTGTGTGTTTGCGCGCGCGCACGTGTGTGTGACTGAGTAATATTCCATGTTATTTTTGATGTTTTGCGTTTTATATATATTACTTTTTTTCTTTTTTTCTATCACTGATTTTTCTCTTTTTTTTAATTTTTTATTACGGTCTACCGTGTCTGTACCAATTTTGTTTTCTTCCTCTTTTGTGTGTGCGCGCGCACGTGTGTATGTGTGTGTGAGGGCATGGTGTAAAGAAGTTTTCAGCTTATCCAGTTTAGCCTCAGTAAAGCATTTGTCATTCTCAATAAAGCATTTGTCATTGTCATTGTCATTGTCTATCTATCTGTCTATCTTGCCGACAGAACGAATGGTCAGAAACCACTTCTCCACCTCCTCTCCCGTTGATGCTTCACTGGTAGCATTCTTAACGCTAAGTAAATTTAGCATCGCAAAGATCGCTCATATAGCCACCAGTCCAAATTGCGGCAGGACTGTCGGCGATGTTTCTGCTGATGGTTTCTGTCCATTCTGCACTGTTGTCAGTCCATCGTTTGTTTTTCTGTTTTCTCTTCTGTCTACCTTCATCCTCAACGATTCCTTGGAGGATTAGTGTATCAAGGCAGTTGGAGCTTGTTACACAGACACACCAACGCAGTTTTCTTTTCTCAGCTGATGTCAGCAGATCTTCAAACAATGGTCCAATGTGTTGTTCGTTGGTTTGACGCACTTGTTCATGGCTGACATGATCAGCGTATATGATATTTAGTGTGTTCATTTCTATGTCTTGGGTTCTTGTTTCCAAATCCACTGCTGGGTCCATGCCACGTATGACTTCAAACAAGAAATCAGACAAACAGAAAGACATGACAAACGCGCTAACATGTCCTGTCAAAAGGCAAACTACTGCAAAATGACATTTCTCGGTTTCATTTTTCATAATCTATTCAGTTCTGCGCGAGACGTGGTTTATAAAAAAAAAATGCTTGGTTTGTGCGAAAAACATCACACTCACACACCTCAGCTTAACGCATACTCAAATGTAATGATCTAGTTAACAAGAGAGGTATGACAATTGGCGAAAGTGCCGAATACTCAAATGTAATAATATAGTTAATAAGAGAAGTATAGTAATTGGCTAAAGTGCCTTCGGGTTACGTACAAACTTGTGACCTATCTTGAGGAACCCTTAAGCCAACCTTCACGCCTCTCTCTGTTTTTTTTAATCATATTACCAGGAGGTCCAACAGTCACCTGTTTTAACTTTGTAATCATCTAAGTCAATATTTAGATTCATTTCCATATATGCACAAAGCAGCTCATGAACACGCACTTGGAATCGCCAGTTCAGCCATTCCAAAGACAACGTATCGCATCTTGAACAACTCTTTTTCTTATATACAGCGATGTCAAGATAGACTTTAACCTGTGTCTTTCATAAGCGCCGTTTATTCATAAAGCCAACATATTGCACATATTCTTCTTTTTTGTATTCAGTGTGTTCATCAGTAAAATTCAGTTTTTCCTGAAAGATTTGAGCATGACGTCTTTCTGACACACGATTTTGCTTTTCTATGAAAAAGATTTTACGAAGACGATCATATTTTTTCTCCCCCTATTTTGAAAGTTTGATTCTTCGTTTGATTTTGTTTCTGTTCTTTCTTTCTTTCTTCTGTCTTTGATTTATCATCTTTTCACCAAATACAGGGTTCACAAAGAATAAAGGACCACAAGGAAACTTGCACAGTATTCGTCATGGGGGCTGGTGAAGTGATGGCAGTGTTCGGCAAACAGCGGTTTTTTTTGCATGTGCACTTCCATTTTCTTCCAATGAAATAGCTGTCTTTTATAAACGACTGAATAACTGTCAATTTATGGCCGAAAACTTTGACTTTTCTTATGCATTTTTCGGGCTGTTCATGGTTACATATGTGCCTGAAACAGCGTTCAGAATTTGCCTTTCATCGCCACTGTGGCATTTCAACACCAGCCAGGTACAGCACTCATGTCACTGAACTGCGACCAGGTCTTGGGTCCATTGTCCACGAACCTACTGCTCTTACTTTTCGGTGGTATGATGGGCCATAGTTTCTTGACATCACAGGGGAATCCACACCTGTTCTCAGACATCTTTTCTGTGTTTATAGCATAAGGGAATTTTGCACTCTGTCTGGTGGTGAAACCAGTGGAAGTATACCATATGCCCCTTGCAGAATCAAAAATAAATCTCTCCTCTTTTTTTTTCTTCTAATTTCTTGTATACATACCTGGTTTATGAAGATCTGCCTGGTTTTATGTGAAGTCTGTTCAAGTGATTGATATTGTTCTGTAGTGCACGTATCTGCAATGTCAATATTTTGATAGCTGTTTCCGAGTTGCAAATAATCTGGTTTCTCTGTTTGTATTTATAGAAGGTAGTTGTCACACGTTATTTTCACGTGATTTGTATTTGAATTATGTTGCCGGACTATCGTCAGATGTTTCTTTGCACCTGTGTTTGTTTCTATTTTTATGTATGCTTGTCTTCATTCTTTCTCCTTTTCTTTCTTACTTCTTTTATGTCTTTCTCTTTCTTTCTTTCTTTCGTTCCCTCCCATTGTCTCTCCCCTCCTGCCCCCCCCCCCCCCCCCCCTTCATGTCATGTAATTTATATCACTCAAACGAGATTTACTGGTGGTTAGTTTTCAGAACGCATGCGCGTTTGAACGAATTGTCAATGAAGCAGGTTGCACGGTCAAGAACTTTTCTCTCCCCCTCAGCCAACTGTTCAGT
>NC_134892.1:16288567-16351067 GCF_041734735.1 Babylonia areolata
CATTATTATTACTGTCATTATTATTATTATCACATCATCTTGTCTGATATCGTATCGTATTATGATATGTTGCATTGTGCTGTGCTGTGTTGTGCTGTGCTGTGCTGTGCTGTGCTGTGCTGTGCTGTGCTGTGCTGTGCTGTGTTGTGTTGTGTTGTGCTGTGCTGTGCTGTGTTGTGTTTTAGACCCTATTACTCCCGGGGAAAGCACGTCGCCATAGAGCAGCGCCACCATTTTGTGTGTGTTTGTTTTCTTTTATCTGTCTGCAAGTGTGTGTATCTCTCTCTCTCTCTCTCTCTCTCTCTCTCTCTGTGTGTGTGTGTGTGTGTGTGTGTGTGCGCGCGCGCGCGCGCGCGCGTGTGTGTGTGTGATCATCATCACCATCATCATCACTAATGCTACTTTCTACTCCACAAGCTATCATCATCGTAGACTTAGTCAATGTAAACATCGTCATAATCATACTACTACTACTACCACTACTACCGTCATCGTCGTCATCATCATTGTCGTCGTCATTATCATCATCGTTATCATCAAAAAATGTCCAGGTTTAAGGACTGGGCGCCAGTGAACAACAACAACAACAAAAAGTCATCGACCGGTAACAGACACCACACACACACACAGATGATGATGACTGATACCCCGGACAGCAGGAAGATGGATGCAGGGAGGGTGGAGGGGGTGGTGGAGGAGGAGGAGGCTGGCAGCAGCAGCAGCCTCAGTTCACGCGGGCACCTGCCCCTGTGGAAGCGCGTGCTGGTGTGTGCGGGCATGCTGGCCCTGGAGTCGTACATCACGTACGAGGAAATCTACCTGACGACCACCCTGCAGCGCCTGCACGTGCCCTACGTCCTGCTGTCTCTGCCCGGCGCCCTGTCCGGGGGGGCCGGCATCTTCGTCGTCCCCATCCTCGGATGGGCCATGGACAGGTGACTGGGGCCGGGGTGGGCGTCAGGGAGGGGGTGGGGGTGCGGGGGGACGGGGGGGGGGGGGGGGGAGGTTAGGGGGGTAGCGGCGGCAGTGGTTGTGGTGGTGGTGGTGGTGTGGTCGTGGTGAACTATGATTGTGGTAATGGTGGTGGTGGTAGTGGAGTGGTGTGGTCGTGGTGAACCGATGATGATGATGGTGGTGGTGGTGGTGGTGAGGTGTGGTGGTGATGAACAATGATTGTGGTAATGGTGGTGGTGGTGTGGTGTGGTCGTGGTGAACCAATGATGATGGTGGTGGTGGTGGTGGTGAACGATGAAATCTTCCCGCCTGTATGTCTGCTCATCTGTCTGCCTACCATTCTGTTGGCCTGTCTGTCAGGCTACCTGCCTGCATGTCTGTTTGAAAAAAAAATCCTGTGACTGAGACAGTTTTTGACGATGGTGATGGTGATGATGGTAATGGCGGTGATGGTGGTGATGGTGGTGATGGCGGTGACGGTGGTGGTGACGATAAGTCTTGTGGAGGGGGAGTACAAATCCCGGTTCCTACATGGGACTCGAATCTGTAGACACTCGCTTTCTGATCGGACGCATTACTACTGGGCCACCGCTCCCCCTCCCTCCCTCCCCCCTCCTACCCCGGATCTCCTCATCCCCCCCACTACCCCGGATCTCCTCATCCCCCCCCCCCTACCCCGGATCTCCTCATCCCCCCCCCTACCCCGGATCTCCTCATCCCCCCCCCTACCCCGGATCTCCTCATCCTCCCCCTACCCCGGATCTCCTCATCCTCCCCCCTACCCCGGATCTCCTCATCCCCCCCCCTACCCCGGATCTCCTCATCCCCCCCCCTACCCCGGATCTCCTCATCCTCCCCCTACCCCGGATCTCCTCATCCCCCCCCCCACCCCGGATCTCCTCATCCCCCCCCCCCTACCCCGGATCTCCTCATCCCCCCCCCCTACCCCGGATCTCCTCACCCCCCCCTACCCCGGATCTCCTCATCCTCCCCCTACCCCGGATCTCCTCACCCCCCCCCCACCCCGGATCTCCTCACCCCCCCCCCCCCCTACCCCGGATCTCCTCATCCCCCCCCCCTACCCCGGATCTCCTCATCCTCCCCCTACCCCGGATCTCCTCACCCCCCCCCCCACCCCGGATCTCCTCATCCCCCCCCCCCCCCTACCCCGGATCTCCTCATCCCCCCCCCCCTACCCCGGATCTCCTCATCTCCCCTCCTACGCCGGATCTCCTCATCCCCCTCTCCTACCCCGGATCTCCTCATCTCCCCCACTACCCCGGATCTCCTCATTCTCCCCCTACCCCGGATCTCCTCATTCTCCCCCTACCCCGGATCTCCTCCCCCATCCCCGGATCTCCCCATCCCCCCAACCCGCTGCCGTTTTCTCCAAGGGCGTTCGTCTCTGTGTGCAGACACCGGGGAAACAAGAGGCGGTTCGCCATTGGAACCCTGTCTGTGCTTTCTGCGGGGATGGTGGTCCTCATCTACTCAGGATCTGTCAGCCTGTACCACCCCGATCCCACGGCGGCCTGTCCCACCTCTGACCCCATCTCCAACCACACTGTCACCGCTCTGAACCAAAGCACTGGTGACGTCATGACGATGATGACCTCTTCCAATCAGAGCGTTGCCGAGGGGGGAGGAGGAGGAGGAGGAGTGGGGGAGGCGGGCAGTGTGCTGACGGTGACGGGCGCCCTGGCTATAGCGGGGTTCACCATGGGGGATCACGGCTACGACACCAGCACACTGACTGTCCGTGCCTACATCCTGTCCATCTCTGCGCCCCGGCACCATGACTCGCTGCTGCTGACCACCACCATGATGGGCGCCATCGGGGGCTGTGTGACGTCACTGGTGGGTTTCCTGGACCTGTCGGTGCTCTTCCCCCAGGTGACGGGACAGAACCTGGACAGAGGGGATGCTCAGTTCCTGGTGCAGAGCGTGGTGTTCGTCCTCACCCTCGTCGTCTTCTTCACCTGCGCCTTCTGGGCGAGCCACAAACTGTTCGAAAACACCACCACCAACAAAACCTCCCTTCTATTGCGTCCGCTCAAGGAGAACCACAACAGCTACTCCTGTCTTGAAGAAGAAGAAGAACGAGGAGGAGAAGGAGGACGAGGACGAGAAGAAGAAGAGGAAGAATTCTTCAGCACGCGAAAGTCCGAGATGAAACATCTTGTGGCGAACGGGTCACGTACAGCCAGAAAGTATCACGACAGCCAAGGAGGTTGTTCAGGTCCTGCAGAGGCCAGGACCGGCAACGGGAACGTTCCTCACGTGCCCCTCCATGACCGCACGTGCGGGCAAGGCTCCAACAGTAATGCAGCCAAAGCTGAGCCCACCAAGATGACGAAGAGGGCGACCACTGGCTTCTTTGGCCGCAGAATGAAGTCCCGCATCGCCCTGATGATGATGGTGTTCCTGGTGATCATCGCCATGTCCTCCTACTTCTTCTACATCACTAACTACGTGGCGGAGATCATCTACAAAGGAGACCCGCACGCGCCTTCCGGAAGTGACGCCTACCAGCAGTACGTCTTTGGGACCCGGATGGCGTCACTGAGCATGCTCACATTCTACGTGACCTTCGTCATCTTCAACTTCTTTCATGAAAAGATTCTGGATAAGATCGGTGAGGGTCTTTTTTTTCTTTCTTTTTTTTTCTTTTTCTTTAAAATTAACTTACGTAATTGTATTGTATTATATTGCATTGCATTGTATTGTATTGTATTACTTTTTCCTCACAACAGATCACTGTATGAAATTCGGGCTGCTCTCACGGGGTGTAACCACAGTGCAGCGCCATCCATTTTTTTCTGTCAGCAACTGTATTTTGTTTTCACTGTCAAAGTGGATTTTTCAACTGTATTTTGTTTTCACTGTCAAAGTGAATTTTTCAAACGTATTTTGTTTTTACTGTGAAAGTGGATTTTTCAACTGAATTTTGCCAGGGACAACCCTTTTGCTAAGGCTGGTTCTTTCACGTGCGCTAAGTGCATGTTGCACACGGGACCTCGGTTCATCATTTCATCCGAAAGACTAGCACCCAGACCACCGCTCAGTGTCTCGTGGAGTGGAGAGTACAATGCCGGTCCGGGTATGGGGTTCGAACCTGTGGACACTGGCTGCTCAGTCTGACCCATTACCACCAGGCCACCGTTCACTATCTTCATCCCTTATTCCGCAGACACAGGTCCCTATTTCAAAAGGGAAAGTGGGTTGTTGGCAGCAGGGTTAGATGACTCCCGAATTACAGTGAAGCATACAGTAAAATGCAGTGCAGTACAGTGCAGTACAATACAGTATGATAAAATACAGTGCAGTGCAGTACAATACAGGGTTTTTTGTCGTTTTTTTATGATAGTCAGTCGTGTCCGACTATGACCATCAGAACAGCAGAGGAGGCAACTGCTGTTCCCACTATTTGGGCTAGAATTTGATTGTAGTGGAGAGTGTCTTGCCCAAGTACATCCCCACTCTCTCGGCCAAGAGGGTTTTAGGACAGTCGGCGTTGGGATGGTTCGCAAAGGCCAACTAGCCCACAAGGCTGCAGCACTAAGAGCCAGTGCAATTTTGCCTCCTAGTTTGAGAGTCATAGTCCTTCACAAAAGACTAAGCTGTAAATGGTTTCCCATTGACTGGAGAATCCATTGATAATACAGCTCTCATTCTGCTGTTGGCCCAAATGTAAACAATACAGGTACAATATAGCACAGCACACTACGATCACTGCACGGGCCAGCACGGCACCATACAATACAGTACTGCACAGTGCAATGCGACAGTATTGTGCAGCAGAATACAGCACAGTGCAGTACAGAACAGTACAGCATTGTACAACATTCAAAGCAATTATTACCAATGAAATACAACATTGTACAGTTAACTGTAGCACAGTGCAGTACATTCAGATACACTGCACGAAATTACAGCATTGTAGCATATGACAGTACAGTTCTGAACAATTCAAGATATTGCAATAGAGTACAGCACAGCACAGCGCAGCACAGCGCAGCGCAGCACAGCACAGTACAGCACAGCGCAGCACAGTACAGCGCAGCACAGCACAGCACAGTACAGCGCAGCGCAGCACAGCACAGCACAGCACAGCGCAGCACAGTACAGCGCAGCACAGCACAGTACAGCGCAGTACAGCACAGCACAGTACAGCGCAGCGCAGCACAGCACAGCACAGCACAGCACAGTACAGTACAGGACAGTACAATACAGTACAACAATGTTAGTGCCGTAAAGTGCAGTAAAGTACAATCTATTTCATTACGAACTTGCAAGTTGCTAAAGAACTGAAGTGTACTGTTCTCTCTCTCCATCTGTCTCTCTCTTTGTCTGTCTCTGTCTCTCTCACTCACCCCTATCTCTGTCTCCTCTCCCACCCCCACCCCTTCACCGGCTCACTCTGTCTCCCCATTTCCCTCTTTCCCCCATCTCTCTCAATTTATCTACTTACCTCGCCAACTCCCTCTCTACATCCATATATCCCTACCCCCTATCTGTCTATCTACATCCATATATCCCTACCCCCTATCTATCTACATCATTATATCCCTACCCCCTATCTATATGTATCCATATATCCCTACCACCCCTCTCTCTACCTCTCTATCTCCTATCTATCTTTCAGCCTACCTATTACCAACCCATCTAACTACCTACCTACCCACCCACCTATCCACCTAACTCTCAACCCACCTCTCCACCTGTCAGGTATGAAAGCAGAGCTGATCATCACCAGCGTGATGGTGACGGTGCTGACGCTGATAGTGGTGGTGACGGAGAGCATGGTGATGGTGTTCATCACCATGCTACCACTGGCTGCCTACCGCTCCTGCTGCTACACAGTCCCCTTCATCCTGGCCAACAAGTATGCACAAGAGGAGGTCAGTGCACAGACATGGACGGGAAAGGGATGTGCATCTCCTCTCTTTACCTTCTGTTAGATCTCTGATCAAAGATCTGGAGGGGGGGGGGGGATGCGTGTCTGTCTTTTCGTTATCATCTGTACTTTAATTGTAGATTTGGAGGGGAGGGTGTGTGTCTTCCTTTTGTTATCATCTGTACACCTTCAATCGTAGATGGGGGGGAAGAGGCGGGGGGACCGGGGGGGTGGGGGTGGGGGGGAGCGTGTGTCTTTTTTTCGTGATCATCTTTACATATTGATCGTACATTTGGAGAGGAGGGTGCGGGGAGAGGGGGTGATCAGAGAGGAGGGAATCTTACATCATACTTACAACAGCAATCATGATCAAATCAAAGCAAATGAAGTAGCAGACATATCTATATGTCCCACCTCAGGGTTCAATGTTTTCGTATACATGCAGCTCGAAAAGAGACATTACTTACAAAACGTACTGTACGCCTCAAGTGATATTGGCACAAACATTATTACGATTGTTATCCACAACGAAAGCTGGAGAAAGCTGTGCAACTTCAGTTTACAGCCACACACACACACACACACACACACACACACACACACACACACACACACACACACACATGCACGCACACACATACGCACGTACCCACAAACACACATACTGAGAGAAATAAAAACCAGAGATAAACCAATAGTGACAAATGAGACACGAGACTCAGCGATAGCTAACAGAGGGATGAGAGTGAGTGAGTGAGAGAGAGAGAGAGAGACAGAGACAGACGGTGAATTTATTTGAATTAAAATTTGAAGTGACTTTTCTTTAAAGAGGGAAGTGGAATAAACAAAGACATGCTTTGTTTTCTACAGTCTGCCTTGAGAGACACAGAGAGAGACAGACAGACAGAGACAGAGAGAGGTTGGGGGGGGGGGGCGGGGGCGGGGGGGGGGGGGGGGGGGGTTGTGACTGAGACAGACAGACAGGTGGGTGGGTGGACGGACAGGGTGTCGGTGACAGCGAAACACTGAGACAGATGGACTGAGATAAACAGAGAATTAGACATAGCAAACTGAACAGATCTGCAATGCATTTCTAAAATGAATAGATAAAGAAACAAATCAATGGATAAATGTGAGAAAATGACAATGGACAAATATTTTAAAACGTTAGAAAATAAACAAAGAACAAGGCCAACAACAAACGAAAACCGTTTTCTGCATGAACAGACGGGATGTCCACGACGAAGAGCAGCTTGAACGGCTGGCAGCTTACACAGGGCTGATTTGATCAAATGATCAGGCTACAAAGCTTACATCTCATGTGTCAGGATAATGTGAAAACATATGCACACCATGTGACAAATCATCCATGTGTCGTCCTCACTGAACCTGATGTACATGCACATGTTGCTTCTGGAGAGCAATCCAACATGGCAGAAGGCCACCTTCTCTTTCCCATATGTCCTGCTTTGGAAAGAGCTTCTGAGTTATTCCCAGTTGTATTTTCATCTCAGTTTTCACAGTGCTGTCCCAGCGGACTGGTAATGGAATGTATGTGGAGTGCTCCTGATTCCAGACAGAACATCTCCCCTGCACTCCAGGGGAGTACCTCTGCAACAATTCAGATTACTCCTGGGAGTAGCCTAGTTTTGGTCTTGTCTCCGATGTACTCCGTGAAACAGTTCTGTTACAGATGGGGAGCAATCCTTTCTTAACTGATAAAACACTCATGTAAAATATGGGTAAAAATCAAACATGTATTCAACTGTGCCGATTTTCCCGTTTTATGAGGTATTGGGGTGTGATAGTGGGGGCTGGGGGATAATTAAAAAAAGAAAAAAGTAAAAAAAAGAAAGAAAAAGAAAAAAAAGATTGATAATGACAAGACGCAGAGCGAGGACTACCCCTTCCAACCTCTGATGCAGCAGCAACAAAATCAATCTCAACGGCTTGGTCTCTCTGTAGATCTGTAGAACCTCCGACGACTTGGAGCCCCTAAACTTTGCACCCAAAATGTTCAATCATTTTCTGTTCAGCTTCTGAGTCGTGTGGTTGAGGTTGTAAAGCGGTGAGTTTTTCTCTTGCCAGTATCATAAAAAATCTGTTTCGTCATTGACACACGCTCTGCTTTGTCTAGCCAGCGATGGTCTCTTCCATGAACGTGCACACGGGGATAAAAGCGTCACTGTAGACTTCTTTTCATTGTGTAAATATTGTTTGTCTTCTGTCGTGTCTCTCCACATGTCTCAGAAGAGACTTCCGACATATGGGTGTGTGGTTCTGTTTGTCTGGGTAACTTACTTGGACGATCAAATCAGCTCCGTCGTTTAGAATATCTACCTCTTTGATCGAGTCTTTAGAAATTTCCATCATGCACGTGACCATTTGGTAGCCATAGGTTTTAGAAACTGGGTTTCATTTCCTCAGTTTAACTCATATGATGCACAGATCGTTTGGAGATGATACACCCGAAGCTTGTCATGGAAGTTATGGATAGTCCGACTGCGGTATGTGTCTGCAGTTTTAAATGTTATTGACAGTTGCAAAGTTTTTGTAACACTCTTTTTGATATATATATATATAT
Organism: Babylonia areolata; assembly: GCF_041734735.1. Lineage (NCBI taxonomy): Eukaryota > Metazoa > Mollusca > Gastropoda > Neogastropoda > Buccinidae > Babylonia > Babylonia areolata. The sequence continues at coordinate 16,297,003 of NC_134892.1, forward strand.
ATATATATATATATATATATATATATATATATATATATGCAATGAATCATTTTAAGAAAAATATTCACGCAGTCTTCAAAATGTTGATGTATATCTCAAGGTATTGACGATCGAATGATGCGGAGTTTGTTGTCACAGTGTGTCCATGCTGGAGACTTCTGTTTCACTCAAAGAAAACGAGCATAGGTCTGTTTTATGTGGGGGAATGTGGCGTTGGAATTATGTATATCCCAGACTTAATTTGCATAATTTGAGGAAGGAAAAGCGGTCTACATAATTTTTTTTCCCGGATTGAAACGGCAAATAATCCCGTCAGACAGTGTGATATCTGATATTTAAAAAAAACAACAACAACAAACAAACAAAAAACACATAAGGCGACGAAAACGGGAAAAAAATCATTTACAATTTGATCATTGCAGATCCTGTAATCCATGTCAGCGTTCGGTGGGTTATGGAAACAAGAACATACCCAGTATGCACACTCCCGAAAACGGAGTATGGCTGCCTACATGGTGGAGTAAAAACGGTCATACACGTAAAAGCCCACTCATGTACATACGAGTGAACGTGGGAGTTGCAGCCCACGAACGCAGAAGAAGAAGAAGAAGAAGAGAAGAAGATCCTTGCAGTCGGCTGGGTCATAAACCATTCCAGTTACATTGATTTAATGCAATACTGCATCTAAAACAAAAATGTTCTGTAATGCGCTGCCTTCTTTGTTAGCAGTCACCTGACGCTGATCAAGAAATCCTTCATACAATAACCAGGATGCTGGTGTTGGAGCAGTTTTGGTACACCGGAAGTATTTGATCATGTGGCAAGCTAATACGATACTGATTAAATCTAAATACAATTATTGGAATACTACACTTCAGTTCATTTCCGTTGATATAAATAGATTTACTGTGATAAAACGTGTAGATATGGTGCAGTTTCAAGCAAGTATACACCCACATAGTCATTCATATGACCCAAAGAAGTGAAACTGACACACATTTACCCACCTTCCGCATTTATACCGTAATTTCAACATGGCAGACGTTGCATTATGATTTCTTGCATAGAAACACATCAGAAAATCCCCCCCACCCCCTCCCCCCCTCCATTGCCGAGGTAAGCATTGCCATTTGTTTTTGTGTTCCTCTCTATTCACATATTTGGAAGAGAGGATACATATTTTCTATCGTTACCCTCAGTTCGTATTCAGGCATTTTGATAGGAGGAGGGGGTGCCCACATTAGTCTTCATTCACAGACACTAACAGATATACAGGGAAGGACATGTATCTTGGGTGTTGATGAATTGAGTCTCGTTTGTGGGTTGTACTTGATTTGATGTGATTTTTTTTAATCAATCCATTTGCAAATCTGGGTGGTACTGTGAGGTCATCGGCTTACACAGACAAACAGACAGACGGACAGACAATAAAAACAAGAAATATGAAGGCAGAAGGAACTACTATTAAAAAAAAAAGCAAGAAAAAGAAACAGACAGACAGACAAAGAGAAACAAAAGTTTAAAGACAGGCGGAAATGAGTAACGAGCGGGAGAGAAAAAAGAGAAACAGAAAGAAAGAAAGAAAAAAGACAACACAAAGCACAACGACTGACCCTGTGTCCACTGCCCTTTCAGCATCAGGAGTTGCTGGGGCAGCAGGTCGACAGCCAGACCCCGAGCGACGGGAGCGGGGGAGGAGGAGGCGGGGGGAAGGCAGAGGAGAAGGGTGCAGCCGGGACTGTGGGGACGGGTGGTGGTGGTGGTCGGGAGGGTGACGCACCTCAGGCTGGGTCCGGCAGCGCCCTGGCCTCTGTGACGGTGATGATCCCGCTGACGTACTGCCTGGTGTGCATCGCTGCCGGACCGCTCATCGCGCTGACCGGCAACACGGGGCTGCCCATCCACGTGTCGGTCGGTGCCTACGGTCTGGGGACCTTGTCTGCCTTCTTCGTCGACTTCAACTGACACCGTGTTGGTACCATTTCCATATAGCAGCCCCCACCCCCAGAACGTCAACAAACAGCAGCAACAATAATAACAAACCGGCTACAAGAAAAACAACAGCAACAACAAAACTGTTAACAAGGTTTCAGTTTCAGTTTCACGGTCAAAGCTCAGTCAAAGCGTGTGTTGACTGGTCCATAACACGCCATACCACTCTGTTCCAAGGAACCAGATGCCTGACCTGTGCACAGACACACTTGATCTAAATCTGTGTTCTGTGTTGTTTTGACTCACTTGTGTAAACAAAGTGAGTCTAAGTTTTAACCCGGTGTTCGGTTGTCTGTGTGTGTGTGTGTGTGTCTGTGTGTCCGTGGTAAACTTTAACATTGACATTTTCTCTGCAAATACTTTGTCAGTTGACACCAAATTAGGCATAAAAATAGGAAAAATTCAGTTCTTTTTAGTCATCTTGTTTAAAACAATATTGCACCTCTGGGATGGGCACAAAAAAAAAAAAAAAAAAAAAAATGAAGCCTAATTATATGCAAACTGCATTTACTGTTATATTTATATTTTTTATATTCTCTAAACTTGGCACTTTGATCTGATATTCGACCCAACAACAACAGCAGTCATAATTATCATTTTTTTGTTCAAACAGGAACTTCTTTTGCTAAGCATGGAAGTTTTATTTATTTTGCAAACGTTTTGGTGCAGATAGTAAAAAAGGGAAATTACTCTAATTAATGCTAGGGGACTTAATTTGCTTTAAACTGATCTTTCTCATCTTAAACATTACATTTTGAAACAAGAGAGGCAAGGCCTTCAAGACTCACTTGTGATGCACTTAAAAAAAAAAGAATTCCAAGCTTTTTATGTATTGAGTATAACTTCAAAATGTAATGTTTAAGATGAGAAAGATCAGTTTAAAGCAAAGTCCCCCAGCATTAATTACAGAGTAATTTCCCTTATTTTACTGTCTGCACCAAAACGTTTGCAATGAACAAAACTTCCATGCTTAGCAAAAGAAGTTCCTGTTTGAACAAAAAATGATAATAATGACAGATCTTTTGTTGGGTCGAATATCAGATCAAAGTGCCAAGTTTAGAGAATACAAAAAATATAAATATAACAGTAAACGCATTATACTCAATACATAAAAAGCTAGGATTTTTTTTAAAAGTGTATCACAAGTGAGTCTTGAAGGCCTTGCCTCTCTTGTTTGTTGTTGTTGTTGTTGTTTTTAATCTATTTTATTTATCTGTTTATTAGTTATTCTCGTTCAATGTTGCCTTTTTTTCTTTTTATCAGCAAATGTATCAACAATTTCTCTTTTAGAGATGACAAAGTATTCGTGGAGCTTGTATCCTGTACTGCTCGCCAAGCGTAACGAGGCTGCTTTTTTTTTAAATTTTTTTTTTTTACATCAAATGTCTGATTTCTTCTGAGGCAATTGTAGTGCATTTGTTCGTGTCGTGTCGTGTCGTGTCGTGTCGTATTACTTTTTACCTGTGTGACATTCGGGCTGCTTCCCTTGAGCAGAGTGTGCCGCCACAGTTCAGCACCACCCTTTTTCATCCTCACTCTGTCTGTAAGTGTATTTGTACGTAATTTTGTTACGATAACCCTTTTGTTGCCGTGGGTCCTCTTACGTGAGCTAAGTGAAAACCACACATGCCGGACCTCGGCTTATCGTGTCATCCGAATGACTAGCACCCAGATCATCAGTGGAGGTCAAGTGGATGAGGGAGTAGAAATCCCTGTCCACACATGGGACTGGAACCCGTGCACACTCACTTCCTAGTCAGGATCACCACAGAGCACCACTCCAGTCATACTCACTTCCTAGTCAATCACATCACCACACAGCACTGCTCCAGTCATACTCACTTCCTAGTCAGGATCACCACATAGCACCGCTCCAGTCATACTCACTTCCTAGTCAGGCACATCACCACACAGCACCGCTCCAGTCATACTCACTTCCTAGTCAGGATCACCACACAGCACCGCTCCAGTCATACTCACTTCCTAGCCAATCACATCACCACACAGCACCGCTCCAGTCATACTCACTTCCTAGTCAGGATCACCACACAGCACTGCTCCAGTCATACTCACTTCCTAGTCAGGATCACCACACAGCACCGCTCCAGTCATACTCACTTCCTAGTCAGGATCACCACACAGCACTGCTCCAGTCATACTCACTTCCTAGTCAGGATCACCACACAGCACCACTCCAGTCATACTCAGCACACGACGTTAGCCCAGTGGTTAAAGCGTTGGACTTTAAATCTGAGGGTCCCGGGTTCGAATCTCGGTAAAGGCACCTGGTAGATAAAGGGTGGAGATTCATCCGATCTCCCAGGTCAACATATATGCGGTCCTGCTAATGCCTGAACCCTCCTCGTGTGTACACGCACAGAGAAGATCAAATACGCACGTTCAGGATCCTCTAATCCATGTCAACTTTCGGTGGGTAATGGGAAGAAGAACACGCCCAGCATGCACATCCCCTGAAAATGGAGTATGGCTGCCTGCATAGCGGGGGTAAATAAAGAAAACGGTCATACACGTAAAATGTTACATGTCTGTGTGAATACGTGTATCTGTGCGTGCCTGCAATCTGATTGAATGAAACAGGAAACGAATGATGAACGCCCAATGGCAGCCGTCAGTCGGCTCTACCCAGGTAGTCAGCCTGTTGCGCAAACGACCCAGAGTTTGTAAAGCGCTTAGAGCTTGGTCTCCGACCGAGGAAAGGCGTTGTGTAAGTATCCATATCATTTAGTTAGCAGCTGAGTCACACAGCGCAGTTGTACGATTGTGTCAGATTGTAGGGTGTCGCCATTAAGAAACGCAACCTCGTAACCTTTCTGGTCTGACGGAAAAATGATCTGACGTTTTCCTATTTTGATGTTCGTTTGTTCTTTCCCACAATTGTGATTTTAGACGAAAATCCACCCCTTTTCCCACCCCATCCATGCCTTGTGTCATCACTACTTTCCCTGTTCCTCTCTCCTCAATAAGCGTAAATAGGAGTATGAAAAAATAACACAATCTAATCAACCGTTGTCCTCAGTTGTTTTTTTTATGCATGAACATGAAAATTGTCCTTTCCCATGTTTTTGTCTCATCAGATTCTATCCGATGAATGTTGACAGTTTTTTCAGCGCTGATATGGCCGTGCTCCGCAAGGCCGCTGCAAACTATAATGATTATAATGATCATAATGACCTGTTCTCGCGTTGTTATGAACTGAAGGTGATCCTCTGGACAGACACAAAACATGGGTCAACGATGGCAGGGACGTGAGGCGATTGTTGTAACGGTGATTAGAAGTCATTGTGGTTTAATTCATCGCGCCTTTTAAAGTTTATTACATTCTTTCATGTACAGATGACGTGCATTAGTTGGGCATTGACTTTTTTCCTGCAACGTGTAGCGTATGCACGTGAACATGTCTTTTCTTCACTCCTTATTCTTTGATGTATTGATTCTGTGTCGTTTAATGTTATGGTTTCGTATAATGTATCAAAACTTTTTTTTTTAATGTTGAATGAATAACATCGTTTAGGAAAAGAAAAGAATAATAATCACTATTTGAAAATCGATCTAACGACACATACAGCGTAGATTTCCCTTCCATCACCACACGGAAGAAGGCACAATTTTCCATGAAAAAAGCCCCATAAACACCCGCTTTACTTGTATTGACTCCACCCTCCACCCCCTCACCTTCCAACTTTCCCCCCTCCTCCTCCCCACAGTACAGCATGGTAGAAAGAAGGGAGAGGGCAGCTCTCGGCATCATGTACTGACGGCACCCCCACCCGCCACCCCGCTTCCCCCCCACACTACAGGATGAGAGAAACCTGAAGTGTTGTCCATACACTTTTCGGCTACCTTGCACTGACCCCTCCACTCCGCCAGCATCTGTACAGAGCACACACACACACACACACACACACACACACACACACACGCACACACACAATAACACAGGAAATATTCCCAGTCAGGTGATGCTAACAGATGATGAATATATACAAACAAGATTAGGAAAATTTATGAATGCTGCTGCAATTTACTGCATTAACTGATTGATTAATTGTGTGTTTTTCTTTCATTCATTTATTTACCATTGCACTTGTGTCTTACAAACCTTACGGTTTCATGACAATAAAATCTATTCTATTCTATTCAACCACATACACACACACACACACACACACACACGCACGCACGCACGCACACACACACACACACACACACACACACACACACACACACAATTTTGCAAAATTGGAAAATTTGAGAATAAGCTATCACACTGCCCTCTTCAAGTACAGAAGGCAGCTGAAGAAAGTGGTCAGCATCAATCGCCACTGGCCACAACTTTCCAGCTGGCCACAAGTCCGAGACTGAGGGTAATAAAAAGTATTCACCGGTGATAAATTTTTGGGAACAATTTTGGGCGAAACAGCTGTTACCAATCGCAAACTTTTTCAATGCCAGCAAAAAAAAAAAAAAAAAAAAAAAAAAAAAAAAAAAAAATCATTCTAATTAACAACATAATGCTGGTTGTTGATTTATTGCAACTAAGTAATTTTGATTTTATTATCATTCGCTTCAACTCCAAGTGGACAAGTTTGTTCTGTCGCGTCACGGATATGTATATGTGTGTGTGTGTTGGAGAGGGTGTACACATGTGTGTGTGACTCACTTGTATCCAGGACAATAAGCATAAAAGCGAACGCGAGAAAAAAGAAGAAAAAGCAGTACATCAAAAGTGTGCTCGCGTAGACACGGATGTGTGTGTGTGTGTGTGTGTGTGTGTGTGTGCGTGCGTGTGTGTGTGTGTATGTGTATGTGTGCATGCGTACGTGCGTGCGTGCGTGTGTGTGTGTGTGTATGTGTATGTGTGCATGCGTACGTGCGTGCGTGCGTGCGTGCGTGTGTGTGTGTGTGTGTGTGTTACGTACCAAATACACAGCTCAGTTATCCATTAATTAACAAACTGGTTGCTGTTTGTTCAAGTAACGCGACACACGACAACCTGTACTAGGCACACACACACACACACACACGAATGCACGCGCGCACACACGCACGCACACACGTACACACACACACGCACTCAAGTATACACACATACACACACACGCACACATTCACGCACGCACACACATGCACGCTAGCACACACACACACACACACACACACAAACACGCACACACACACATATGTGTGGTTGTGTGTGTGTGTGTGTGTGTAATTTGAATAATACAAATGGAGAAAGTACACACACACACACACACGCACACACACACACAAATATATATATATATATATATATATATATATATAAATTCATAAAGTAGGTTGTAATGCAAGACTGACTTTTGATGACAGGCTTCCAACGTTCCAGACCACATGTCTGTTTTCAGGAACTGTGTCAGTTGGAAATGGCAGTGGGGGTAAAGAGAAGACCTCAGAAAAGTGAAGAGTATTAATCAGGAAAGGAAGCAAGGCCACACAAAGGAGTGCTGACCAGGTTTTGGACACAGAGAGAAAAGAAACGTCAAGGCAGGTGGGAGAAGAAGGTCTGCAATGGGGAGGAAGGTGGGGGCTGAAGGTGGAGTGGGGTGAGGTGAAGGATAAGGTGGTGGGGGAGGAGGGAAGAAAGGAAAGGACAAGAAAGAAAGGAAAGGGAGAGCATTAAGTGGTTAGAAAGGGGAGAGGGGGGAGAACTGGTGATGCCTTCTGTCTGTTGTCAGTTTTTCTGTCTCTGTTTCCGGTTTTTGAATTTCCGGTTTGCTTTTCTAGGTGATCATTTTGTATGGAAATAAAAACACTCGCGGCACTTCTGGCAAAAACTTCTCTCCCAATCTACACACTATGCTTGCTTCTGCACGTACTCCCTGAGGTGATCCCTGTCATTTAGTGGAACTCTTGGTGGAATTCTTCGGTCAGGATTAACATTGTGACCCAGTAGACACCCCACTCGAGAAGATGGCCCACCACCGCTTCTTGGACATGATGGCCACAATGTGTTTGCAATGCTCTGGTTCTTTGCCTTCATGTTGGTAATCAGAAATGGCTGGGGATGTTATTGGGTTCTGTTGCTGTTCTTGACCATCTTCTAGCTGTCTGGATGGGGTTCACACCCTTTCTGTTGGAGATCCTGTCCATCGCACCATTGTCATTCCAGGAATAGCAGTGAGACCAGTGCTTGCATCTGTATGACAGTAGCATGTGCCTCTTGTTATCTTCTGCGTGTCGATTGGTGGTGTCAGAGAGCAAGTTTTCATAAGATTTGATCAACTGGTGTTATTACAGGCAGTTCCTTTTGTTGAGAGTCCACAACATTCTTCGTTTGGGGACTGTGCATGCTGACTGCTAGTAGAAGTTCTTCAGTCTGGATAGAGGCACCAGCGGAACCACTACCTTCAGCATCTCCTCCAATGTCTTTACCTGTCAGGGTCCACAGATGGCAGGTCAATAACAATGTAGGCCATTGAAAGAAGGCGTCGTCTTCCAGAATGCCAAGCATTTCGTTGACACTGAAATACCTGAAAAATAAAGTCAAATAAATAAAAGCATATGTACATACAAACACAGGTACATATATATATATACACACGTACTCACGTACGTACATACATACTTTCTTACTTACTTACATTATGTAACAAGCAGAAATGGATTTCAAAGAAAGATGATGAGTTGTGAAGCTCAGTATTTTTTATTTATTTATTTATTTTTAATAAACAATAAAAATTACCAGCCTCTTTTATTTTTTTTTATTTACAGCCTTGACGATCGCCACCCCCCTCCTACCACGAACCTCCCCACCACCTCTTGCTTCCCCAAACCTTAGATTCTTCATAAATGCTCACAATAAGTATCCCAAATGCAAAATAGTTTCAGAGGAAACAACTAGTCTACAGATTTTAAACACAAACGTCAGTATGAAATAATAATAGTATGACTAATGCGAAAAACATGTGCCCTCTCGTGACTAGCATCCCCATATGAGGACGGCACTTCATATTTGTATTTGTATTTCTCTTTTTATCACGACAGATTTCTCTGTGTGAAAAAAAAAAATCAGGCTGCTCTCCCCTGGGAGAGCGCTCGCTACACTACAGCGCCACCCATTTTTGTTGTTGAATTTTTTCCTCCAAGTAGGTTTTTTTTTTTTTTAATTTGTTTTTCCTATCGAAGTGAATTTTTCTATAGAATTTTGTCAAGAACATTAAATTTTCTTCTGTCTTTGCTGCTGTTGCACATGTCCGATGATCGGTATAAGGACAGGCCTGGCGCTTCCTTTTTTGAGGAAGTGTCTGGGTTTGTTCCAATGTACCTTTTATTTACCTGTGTGCTAGCTGAATCGGTAGCGTAAGCAGCACTGACTTGAAGTTGTGTACCTTGTGAATAGAGAGAGTTACCTATATATAGCAGGCCTCCTTCGGTCATGGCTGACCATGGATAGAGTATATCCGACCTAATGTCTAATTGGGCTGTCTGCTTGGACCAAGCAGCGTCGCCTGTGACTGTAGAGACCGATGCGAGAGTGACAGTCTCTGTCGCAGCGATCACATGTGTAAGCTGATGCTGGTCTGTTGGCTGCCGTCCCTATTCTGCGAGCTCGCTTTTCTGCTGCAGCAGCAGCTGACAGTTTGTCCTCGCCAATCCGTAGCTGATTCTTGAGAGTGCTTCTCCATCTGTTGCGGTCATCTGCAAGGTCCTCCCAGGCCTCAGTGTTGATCTCAAGCGCCTTATTGTCACGTTTGCAAACGTCTTTGTATCTCAGCGGTGGGCGGCCGATGCTTCTCTGCCCCATGGCGAGCTCTCCATAAAGGATGTCTTTTGGGATGCGACCATCTTCCATGCGGCGAACGTGGCCCAGCCAGCGCAGCCGACGCTGTCTCAGCATGGTACACATGGTCGGGAGGCCAGCGCGAGTCAGGACTTCAGTGTTTGTCACCTTGTCTTGCCAGGAGATGCCGAGTATGCGCCGTAGGCTTCTTAGGTGGAAGGTATTGAGCCTTTTCTCCTGACGAGCATGTGTGGTCCACGCCTCACTGCCATACAGCAAGGTGCTGAGGACGCAGGCGTTGTATACAGCCATCTTTGTCTTCGTGGTCAGCTTGGGATTTGTCCACACTCTTTGTGTGAGGCGGGCTAGCGTTGTGGCTGCCTTTCCGATCCTCTTGTCGATCTCTGTATCAAGGGAGAGGTTGTCGGTGATGGTGGACCCAAGGTAAGTGAATTGATGGATGGCTTCAAGCTCGTAGTCATCAGTGGTGATGGTTGGTGGAGATGGCGTGTCTTGGCCTAGGACGTTTGTCTTCTTGAGACTGATGGTCAGACCGAAATCTCTGCAGGCCTGGGAGAAGCGGTCCATTAGTGACCGCAAGTCCCACTGGGCGTGGGTCACAACTGCGGCATCGTCGGCAAAGAGCAGGTCTCTGATGAAGGCTTCGCGGACTTTTGTCCTTGCTCTGAGGCGGGCGAGATTGAAGAGCCAGCTATCTGATCTGGTACGCAGGTAGATCCCTTCTTGCGCTGTGCTGAACGCATGCCTCAGGAGAAGAGCAAAGAAGATTCCAAATAGGATGGGGGCGAGGACGCAGCCTTGTTTGACACCACTGCGTACGTCGAAGGGCTTGGAGAGGTTACCATTAAACTGCACCGTCCCTTTCATGTTGGAGTGGAAGGACTCAATCAGGCTGTGCAGTTTTTTTGGGGCAGCCGATCTTTCGAAGAGCCCTGAAAAGGCCGTCTCTGCTGACTAGGTCAAAGGCCTTGGTGAGGTCAATGAATGCGACATACAGGGGCATCCTCTGCTCTCTGCACTTCTCCTCGATTTGGCGAAGGGAGAAGATCATGTCTACCGTGGATCTCTCTGCTCGGAAACCGCACTGTGATTCCGGGTAAATGCGTTCGGCCAGTTTCTGCAGGCGATTTAGGAGGACCCGAGCGTAGACTTTGCCTACAATGCTGAGAAGCGAGATGCCTCTGTAGTTGTTGCAGTCGCTCCTTTCACCCTTGCTTTTGTACAGGGTGATGATCTTAGCATCCCTCATGTCCTTCGGTACAGCTCCCTCATTCCAGCACTGACAGAGGACTGTGTGCAGAGGATGCAGAAGAGTAGCCTTGCAGTGTTTAATGAGGTCTGGGGGAATTCTGTCACTGCCAGGTGCCTTGCCTGATGTCAGGCTGTTAATGGCCTTGCTGAGTTCGTCCTCAGTTGGCTCTGCGTCAAGTTCTTTCATGACCGGCATGTACTTGATTGCATCGATAGCTGAGTTGGACACCATGTTTTCTGTGGAGTAGAGGATGGAGTAGTGTTCCGCCCATCTCTCCATCTGCTGGCTAGGATCGCTGATTACTTCCCCAGTGGAGGATTTGAGGGGGGCAGTCTTGCTCTGTGTTGGTCCCAGTGCTTTCTTGATGCCATCATACATCCCTCGGATGTTGCCTCTTTCAGCAGCATTCTGTATCTCTTCGCTGAGCTCTGTCCAGTACTCATTTGCACATCGCCTGGCGTTAAGCTGAAACTTACTCCTGGCGGCCCTGAGAATTTACAGGTTCTTCTCACTGGGTGACCGTTTGTACTCGATGAGTGCAGAGCGCTTGGCCTCAATAATGTGAATCATCACTGATGATCTGGCCTCAAACCAGTCGTGGGACTTCGCGGTTTTCTTCCCAAAGGTGGCCATAGAAATGCGGTGCATGGTGTTTCGAGAGCGTTTCCCAGCTTTCTGTGGCAGAGTCTCTGGGCTGCAATGCATCGAATTCTCTCTCAAAGGCCTCTGCAAACTGTTCTACAAGGTCTGACTGAGACATCTTGCTGACGTCAATGCGAGAGTTCCCTTGTTTCTTTGAGCAGTGGAACTTCTTTGGTTGCAGTCTGATCTTGCAGCATACCAGATAGTGGGCCGTGTCGCAGTCTGCGCTGTGGTAAGAGCGAGTGTGGAGAAGGTTTTTGATGACAGCTCGTCTTACTAGGATCAGATCCAGTTGTGGCCAATGTTTTGAGCGTGGGTGCCTCCAGGAGACTTTGTGTTGGGGCTTCGTCCTGAAGGAGTTGGCGATGCACAGTTCATGGCTGGCACAAAACCAAGTAGTCGCTGTCCGTTTTCATTCATTTTCCCCACTCCAAAGGAACCGAAACAGAAGGGCCACGAATCGTTGTCTGCACCCACCCTGGCATTGAAGTCGCCCAGGAGAACAAGTTGTTCTGTCCTGGGGATGTTACCACTCTTTACTATTTGTTAATCATTTCATCCCCTGGACTCATTGTTTGTTAATTTCCGTTCAAAAACCACCGAGGCAACCATGTGTTTGTTCTGTATTGTCCATGTGTTCTGTGTGGTTTGTTCATGATTAAAGAGGCTATTCCAGTCTTGAGTAAAAGCTAATTTGTGTCTGCACATTTCTTCTGTCTTTGCTGCTGTGTGAACATGTCAGATGATCGGTGTAAGGACAGGCCCGGCGCTACTTTTTTCGAGGAATTCTCTGGGTTTATTCCAAGGTACCTTTAAAAAAAAAAAATTATTTTATTTTTTTTATATATATAATTTACCTGTGTGCTAGCTGAATCGGTAGCGTAAGCAGCACTGACTTGAAGTTGTGTACCTTGTGAATGGAGAGAGTTACCAATCTTTACCATTTGCCAGGAACAACCCTTTTGCTGCCGTGGGTTCTTTTACGTGCGCTAAGTGCATGCTGCACACGGGACCTCGGTTTATCGTCTCATCTGAGTGACTTTCTGCGCACTTAGCAAAAAACATCAACAACAACAACAACAAAAAAAAAACAAAAAAAAACCTATGCGTCACAGCACCAAATCCTCAAAACAAATCTTAGATTATGTTCCCAGCTTCATTTTTGCTTCAATAGTGTATATAAAGTTGTTCTTAATTCAAGGTGTAATCACTTACCTATTTCGGTTGGCCATTGTGGTGTGAAAACCGCCACGTGCTAACTGCAACTCCGCCATCTTGAAACAAAACTAAGCAAGGGATATGCCTTTGGTGGCTTTTATCAGTTAAGTGTAATCACCTTTTACCACACACTCACTCATCCAAGTTCTGCATGATAACTTAGTAGAATGAAACCGCGAAAATGAGTGTCCCCATATGGGGACGCTAGGCATATATGGATTAAGCTGTAAATGACATCCCATTGTACACACACACACACGCACACACACACATAATATATATATATATATAATATATAATATATATATACACATATATATGCTGTACATACAACTTATATAAGCGCTAAATATGTAACAGGTGTTTTTGCTGATGGAAGAAAAGTAAGTATTGTATCATGGATTATAAAGAAAAGAAATGTAAGAACATTACAGATAACAAGAAAGAACTGAAAAGGATACATGTGGTGGAGATGAGAAAATGAAATAAAACAAACATTGAGCTTTGTATGCGCAGGGGTGTTAACAGGACAGTGTTTATTCCGCGTTCTGCTAAGCGAGGGCTTTGGATGATAAAGCAACATACAAACACAAGGTCACATGTTACGACTCACACCAAAAACAGCAGAGTAGGTAATCATATCAATAATGATGTGGGGGGAATCAAGTCACATTAATGAAACAGTGACAGATGTGAAGTAAGGATCGAAGCGTTTTGATTCAAAGATAAAGTTGTGAACATTTTCGAAGATGTTGTTGTCTAGTGGATAAAGGCAAAACTAAATGAGTTTTTATCGAACAGAAGATTCTGAACAGATATCTGATCTGGTGGGAGAGATTAGATAATTTAGTTTGTCTGGTGCAAAATATGATTTGGACAGTGCAAAAATAAGCATTCAAATGTGTCTTGGGGATAATTCAAGATACAAGATGGATCACTCAATAGGTATCCATGATAAAGTTCACATCTCTCATATTTCTCATAAGTGGAGTGATAGCCTAGAGATAACTTGTCCACCTGGGAAGCGAGAGAATCTGAGTGCGCTGGATCAAATCACGGCTCAACCGCCGATATTTTCTCCCCCTCCACTAGACCTTGAGTGGTGGTCTGGACGCTAGTCATTCGGATGAGACGGTAAACCGAGGTCCCGTGTACAGCATGCATTTAGCGCACGTAAAAGAACCACCATCAACAAAAGGGTTGCTCCTGGCAAAATTCTGTAGAAAAATCCACTTCGATAGGAAAAACAAATAAAACTGCACGCTGGAAAAAATACAAAAACAAACAAACAAAAAACAAACAAAAAATGGGTAGCGCTGTAGTGTATGACGTGCTCTCCCTGGGCAGAACAGCCCGAATTTCACACAGCGAAATCTGTTGTAATAAAAAGAAATACAAATACAAATACCAAATCCAAGCCGACAGTTTATCATTGTTTTGCTCTTTTAAGATGACCTTGCACGACCAGCACGTGAATCACGAAATCGTGTTCACAGGCACGTTAATTTTGTTTAAAGCTGCAGCGTTCTGAGTGAGCATGGATTGAGGAGCTTTTCAATGAAGTTAATGTTCATTCAAATCCACAAAAAGGCCGTATTCGAAGTAAATTCTAAAGTCACCAGCTTGCCACGTAATTCTACAAGCACGAGGAACGTATACACTGATGGAAATGGCACACAACACAACTCAACTCAACTCAACACAACTCATAAAGCGCCGAGCACAGTATTACAAAAAAAAACCCAACAAAAACAAGAGAGGCAAGGCCTTCAAGGCTCACTTGTGACACGCACTTACTACAACTGAATCAAAACACACAAAAAATCAATTGCAAAACAAAAGTCATGTGCACCTCCCAACATAAAAATACAGACCACACAAAGCTGTGGTGGATTTCACATTGTTTATTTTATTTTTTCCCCCTTATTTATTTATTTATTTATTTTTTCAAACTTAAAGTCGGAAAGGAAAAAAAATCATTTCTAACTCACACTTGCTTTTGTTTAAATGAAAGAGGAAATGCACCTAAGTGTGACCAACAAACACAGACACACAAAGACACACACAAGATAGGAAATAAATTTAAGTTACATTTTATACATGTATAAATAAAAAAGATATTACTGAACTTTTCGATGGTAACCTTATCACTTTCACTCAAAGGCATGGTTGATCCTTCCAAACTAAAACTTTGGACAGAACTGATTTTGGATACAGACGACAATAAAAAAAAAAAAAAAAAAGACTTGACATCCAGACAGGCTATTTTTAGACTGACACTGATTGACAGATGCCAACACCTGAAGGTCACATTGCACAGCTCTGATATTGGAATTTTTGACACGCTGTTTTGAATTTGACAATACTCGCAAAATCTGCGTTCGAACTTTTAGATATTTCGCAGACTTGTTGATGATACCCTAAGGTTACTGTGTGAACATTTTCAATGAATTTGGTTTCTCTATCACTGAGAAAATATTTGTCAAAAAGCGGTTCACTTTTTTTTTGGACACCCGATATATGTATATAATTAGTTCATAATCTTGACCATTTTTAAAACAGTCAATCTTTTTCTGGTGTAAATTTCAAAGTCATACATACATCTATTTGAGTATGCAGCTGCATTACATGCTCACAAATGAAAGTAAAAATTCAAATGATAAATATTGTTCTGTTACATTCTATACACGTGTTTATATAAACATATAAGATGTAACTGAACAGTGAGCTTTTTACGATGTATGAAAAACAAAAACTGTCAATCACTGAATTATAAGCTTATAATTGTTGAGAAAAGGTGTAATGCAGTGTGAACAAATAAATATAGATAGTAACAATGTGCATGCCTATTTATTTCAAATAATTGTTCAAACTCAAATTTGCTTTTTGTTTAAATGAAAAAGGATTCAATTTCATATAAGAAATGAAGTTCAGTTACATTCCATACACAAGATGGTTCAGGCCCCAGGAATGGATCAGTCGGGCCACGGTCTGTTTCCCAGCAGTCTGAAATCAGTTATGTAGACTGCTATCAGTCATACTATATTATTGTTACTGAACCTAACACACACACACACACACACACACACACACACACACGCACACACATAGACATACACAGATACACATACATGTGAACACAACAAACAACTCTTTCATTTAATAAATATCAATGTATCCTGATGTGTACAGATTTTTTTTCTTGTAATCTCTCTCTCTCTCTCTCTCTCTCTCTCTCTCTCTCTCTCTCTCTCATACACCTCTAATTTAATAAATATATTCCACATTTGAATCTATTTTGTGCTCAACACACACACACATGAACACAACAAACAACATTCATTTATCATATATGTATTATCCTCTTGTAATCTCTCTCATACACATCTAATTTAGTAAATACATTCCACATTTTAATCTATTTGTGCTCAAAACATATGTACACAAATACATAATATTACAAATTGTATTACTGTAATGTCGCTATACTCTCTCTCTCTCTCTCTCTCTCTCTCTCTGTGTATGTGTGTGTGTGTGTGTGTGTGTGTGTGTGTGTGTGTGTGTGTGTGTGTGTCTGTGAGTGTGTCCGTGTGTTTCAATTATTTATCTATTCATTTATTAATGTAAGTGTTATCATTATTCATATTATCATTCACATTATCTTCTTTCCTTTTCCCTGATATATTCTTTTAAAAAACATATATTTGTTTGCTTATTCATTCATTTATTTAGTTACTTATTCATTCATTCACTCATCTCATTTCATTTTATTATCCCTCAAGTCAAAGCTTGACAAAGGGTGTCAGGTTACGCTGCCGTCAGGCATCTGCTTAGTAGATGTGGTGTAGTGTTTTAAAATTTATTGTCCGAATGCACTGACGTTTTCATGAGCAAAAATTCGATATCAAAGTGAAAAATTCACAAGACATGTTACAGTATTCAGATCTATATTAAATTGTAAGATATGAATAATATTCATTTAACCCTATTTGTTGTTTAGGATGACTCTGTTTCAATGGGTAACGGACTTTACAAAGGCGCATGACACTGACCGTGTTGTCTAGCCTGGTTTTGTCGTCGTAGTGCAGTGTAGTCTCTGGATCTGGATCTGGATTTCTACGTTGCAGGATCGTCATAACGGAAAACTGGGGGCGCGCTTGAGAGACACACAAAATTAAAATAATTTTGTACAAAGACTATCCCTTGATGGTGAAGAAGGGGTAGTCCCGCCAGCCTTTGCTAACAGTCCAGGAAAGGGCTGGCTAAAAACATATATATATATAGATTTAATGAGTGGTTGGAGTAGGCCTTGATGGTGATCCACTGTGTGCTGATGGTGCTGCGCTGGCGGGACCTGCTATGATGGCTTCATCAGATAGCTGATTCCACTCTGCTAGTAGTCTGTCGCTGGTGCAGAAGCTGAGGCATTGGGGAGTTGTCAGAGTGGTCAGTTTTGAGGGTGGATGGCTGACTGACTTCATCAGTGGTTGCTGTCTCTGCCGTTGTTGTCGAACACAGTTGTGTGTAACAAGCATCGTCTGCTACAAGCATGATTCACATCAGTCTCGGGGTAAATGAGGCCCCATTTTTACCATCTAGTTTTATAGTTTTAAAGTTGATATGAAAATTGAGTATTTTGTTAAACTAATAACATGTAGAGCCAAGTACAAGTACTTCTAAACGTCGTATGAAGTGAAAAGGATTTAATTTTGAGAAAAGTCTAGACTGGAAATTTTTACGTTTTATCAAGGGTACTAACTGTCATGGTTTGTTATTTTTAACTGGAAAAGAATTGGTGATTCAAATTGATTTTGCTGATATTTTTATGGCAGTTTGGGGCATAATCCAGTAAGTGATGAGGCGTTCACAAATCTTTCTCTGAATAAATATTTAACGGTCTCCTTCTCCAACTTTCCATCACATGTTATCGTGTATTGTCGATTGAATATTGGATTGAACGGTCATGTCAACTACTTGAAACAAAATGTCGGCCTTCGCGTTCGCGGGGAATATGAGCACGCGCTTTGAATAAATTATGTATAAATATGTGTACCAAATGATTTTTGCCCATGACCTTCAGGGCTCAGCCAATAGATCTATAAAGGCCACTCGTAGTATTGATTTGAGTATTTCCCGAAAAAGACCACTTGGGCGAATGAACATAGTCCTGTACACTGAGAGTAAAACACACGAGCTTTTTATGTATTGAGTATAACTTCAAAATGTAATGTTTAAGATGAGAAAGATCAGTTTAAAACAAATTAAACCCCTTAGCATTAATTACAGATTAATTTGCCTTTTTTATTAGCTGCACCAGAAATATAAATTCCATGCCTAGCAAAAGAAGTTCCTGTTTGAACAAAAAATGATAAAAATGACTGCTATTAATGCTATGTCAGAATATCAGATCAAAGTGCCAAGTTTAGTGAATAATATATATATATATATATATATATATATATATTAACAAAATAGGTGTTGTTTTTCAACTTTGTTTTATTTATTATATATGTACATATATAACAGTAAATTCATTTTGCATATAATTTGGCTTCTTTTTAAAAATTTTTGTGCCCATCCCTTCTTCTTCTTTCTTTCTTTATCCGTCCTCTTGTACCATCTAGGGCGTCGAGGGGAGAAAGAGCTGACGGGCCCTGGCAAGCTGGAAGGCCTCGTTGGGTGGAATGTTGTGGGTCTTCTTTCACACCGTCAATCCAGGTCTTCCTTGGTCTTCCTCTTGCCTTGTATCCTGATATCCTTTTGTTGTACGCTTTACTGGCCATCTGGTGAGGTGCCATACGTGTTAGATGTCCAAACCATCTGATCGTTTGCCTTTGGATATGGAGGACAGGTGTTGTTCCCACCATTTCTCTGATCCTGGTGTTTCTGATCATGTCCCGTCTGGTCTTGTTGACGGCTCTCCTCAGACATCGCATCTCGCAAGTGGTTATTTTGCGTTCCAGACTTTTTGTCAGGGTCCATGTCTGGCACTGGTAGGTCAAGGTGGGGATGAAGATGGAGGAAATGAGTTTGGCTTTGGTCTCAATGGGGATGTTGGGATGTTTGAGGAGTGGGGCAAGCTGGTAGCTGACGCTGTTAGCCTTCTGTACTCTCGTCTCAATCTCTCTGTTGAGACGTCCATCTTCCGAGAAAATACTGCCGAGATACTTGAACTCGCTGACTTGTTTCAGCGGAATTCCGTTGACGTTGATGTTTAGGTTGCCAGGTGTTCTGCTGACCTTCATCGTCTCGGTTTTGCAGATGCTGATCTTCATGTTGAGCTCCTCACACTGTGTGTTCAATCTGTCTGTGTGCTCTTGAAGTTGTTCTTCTTTCTCATGGGCCAGGCTTTGGTCATCTGCGAACAGCATCTCATTCAGATCTTCTGGGTTGGGGTTTGCTTCTTTTGTGATTTTATCCATGTATATGATGAAAAGTAAGGGTGATAGAACACACCCTTGTCTCACTCCAGATGACACCTCGAACCAGTCAGTGAGTCCGTTTGTGCCCATCCCAGAGGTGCAATATCGTTTTAAGCAAGATGACTGGAAAGAGCTGAATTTATCCTATTTTTCTGTCAAATTTGGTGTCAACTGTCAAAGTATTTGCAGAGAAAATGACAATGTTACAGTTTACCACGGACACACACACACACACACACACACACACACACACACAGAGACAATCGAACACTGGGTTAGAATATAGACTCACTTTGTTTACACAAGTGAGTCAAAAAGAAAAAAAGCAACATTGAACGACAAGAACTGAATAAACAGATAAATAAAATAGATTTTTTTTTAACCCACAGAACAACACAGATTTTGATCAAGTGTGTCTGTGCACAGGTCAGGCATCTGGTTCCTTGGAACAGGGTGGTATGGCGTGTTATGGACCAGTCGACACACGCTTTGACTGAGGTTTGACACTGAAACTGAAACTGAAACCTTGTTAACAGTTTTGTTGTTGCTGTTCTTGTTGCTGTTGTTGTTTTTCTAGTAGCTGGTTTGTTATTATTGTTGCTGCTGTTTGTTGACGTTCTGGGGGTGGGGGTGCTATATGGAAATGGTACCAACACGGTGTCAGTTGAAGTCGACGAAGAAGGCAGACAAGGTCCCCAGACCGTAGGCACCGACCGACACGTGGATGGGCAGCCCCGTGTTGCCGGTCAGCGCGATGAGCGGTCCGGCAGCGATGCACACCAGGCAGCACGTCAGCGGGATCATCACCGTCACAGAGGCCAGGGCGCTGCCGGACCCAGCCTGAGGTGCGTCACCCTCCCAACCACCACCACTACCCGTCCCCACAGTCCCGGCTGCACCCTTCTCCTCTCCCTTCCCCCCGCCGCCTCCTCCTCCTCCTCCCCCGCTCCCGTCGCTCGGGGTCTGGCTGTCGACCTGCTGCCCCAGCAACTCCTGATGCTGAAAGGGCAGTGGACACAGGGTCAGTCGTTGTGCTTTGTGTTGTCTTTTTTCTTTCTATCTTTCTGTTTCTCTGTTTTCTCTCCCACTCTTTCTTTATTTCTGCCTGTCTTTAATTTATTTATTATTATTTTTTTATCTCTCTTTGTTTCTTTTTCCTGTTTTTTTTTTTGTTTTTTTTTGGTAATAGTCATTCCTTCTGCCTCCATATTTCTTGTTTTTACTGTCTGTCCGTCTGTCTGTCTGTCTGTGTAAGCCGATGACCTCACAGTACCACCAGGATTGGCAAATGGATTGATTAAAAAAAAAAAACACATCAAATCAAATCAAGTACAACCCACAAACGAGACTCGATTCATCAACACCCAAGATACATGTCCGCCCCTCTCTATCTGTTAGTGTCTGTGAATGAAGACTAATGCGGGCATTGAGAGCAGATGTGAATCACCGCTTCCAAATCTGTGAAAAACGAACAATGGGTAACGAGATAAGTAAACAGAGCAGATGTGAATACTCCCCTAAATACTCACCTCAATACTCAACTCAACTATGTAAAAAAAATAAATAAATAAAAATAAAAAACAAGAAAAAACCGAACGACAGAAGATATGAGGATATATAGGAGGAGGGAGGGGTTGGGGGATCATATAGGAGGAGGGGAGGGGCCGGGGGATCATATAGGAGGAGGGGAGAGGAGGGGTTGGGGGGATCATATAGGAGGAGGGGGGAGGAGGGGAGGGGTTGGGGGGTGATCATATAGGAGGAGGGGAGGGGTTGGGGGGTGATCATATAGGAGGAGGGGAGAGGAGGGGTTGGGGGGATCATATAGGAGGAGGGGAGAGGAGGGGTTGGGGGGATCATATAGGAGGAGGGGGGAGGAGGGGAGGGGTTAGGGGGTGATCATATAGGAGGAGGGGAGGGGAGGGGTTGGGGGGTGATCATATAGGAGGAGGGGAGGGGAGGGGTTTGGGGGTGATCATATAGGAGGAGGGGAGGGGAGGGGTTGGGGGGTGATCATATAGGAGGAGGGGAGAGGAGGGGTTGGGGGGATCATATAGGAGGAGGGGAGGGGCCGGGGGATCATATAGGAGGAGGGGAGAGGAGGGGTTGGGGGGTGATCATATAGGAGGAGGGGAGAGGAGGGGTTGGGGGGATCATATAGGAGGAGGGGGGAGGAGGGGAGGGGTTAGGGGGTGATCATATAGGAGGAGGGGAGGGGTTGGGGGGATCATATAGGAGGAGGGCAGGGGAGGGGTTGGGGGGGATCATATAGGAGGAGGGCAGGGGAGGGGTTGGGGGGATCATATAGGAGGAGGGGAGGGGTTGGGGGAATCATATAGGATGTAAAGGGAAGCGACCGCTGCAGAGAATTACGCACTGGTTCAGGAGTAGCTTCCCTGCCTTCAGTTAGTTGCTTGACAACGGAATCAACAGTCGGACTTGGAACGTGTCTCTCCCAATCTGTTACCGTGTTTAGGCTGTGTTTCTTGTCATGGAATGATTGGTTTCATTACAAGCGCTCACAGGCCAGCTTGAGATAGGAGGAGGGGAGGGGTGGGGGGGATCATGTAGGAGGAGGGGAGGGGTTGGGGGGATCATATAGGAGGAGGGGAGGGGTTGGGGGATCATATAGGAGGAGGGGAGGGGTTGGGGGGATCATATAGGAGGGGTTGGGTTGGGGGGATCATATAGGAGGGGAGGGGTTGGGGGATCATATAGGAGGAGGGGAGGGGTTGGGGGATCATACAGGAGGAGGGGAGGGGTGGGGGTCATATAGGAGGAGGGGAGGGGTTGGGGGATCATATAGGAGGAGGGGAGGGGTTGGGGGATCATATAGGAGGGGAGGGGTGGGGGTCATGTAGGAGGGGAGGGGTTGGGGGATCATATAGGAGGAGGGGAGGGGTTGGGGGATCATATAGGAGGAGGGGAGGAGAGGGGTTGAATGAAGATGAAAAGAAGGTAAACGAGGGGAGATGCATACCTCCTCCCCACCCCCACCCCTCCAAATGTACGATCAATGTGTACAGATGATAACGGAAAAAAGACACACGCCCTCCCCCAAAATCTACGATTGAAGGTGTACAGATGATAACGAAAAGACAGACACGCATCCTCCCACTCCAGATCTTTGATCAGAGTTCTAACAGAAGGTAAAGAGAGGAGATGCATATCCCTTTCCCGTCCATGTCTGTGCACTGACCTCCTCTTGTGCATACTTGTTGGCCAGGATGAAGGGGACTGTGTAGCAGCAGGAGCGGTAGGCAGCCAGTGGTAGCATGGTGATGAACACCATCACCATGCTCTCCGTCACCACCACTATCAGCATCAGCACCGTCACCATCACGCTGGTGATGATCAGCTCTGCTTTCATACCTGACAGGTGGAGAGGTGGGTATAGTTAGATGGATAGGTGGGTGGGTAGGTAGGTAGTTAGATGGGTTGGTAATAGGTAGGTTGAAAGATAGATAGGAGATAGAGAGGTAGAGAGAGAGGGGTAGGGATATATGGATGTAGATAGATAGATAGAGAGGTAGAGAGATAGGGGTAGGGATATATGGATGTAGACAGATAGATAGTGGGTAGGGATATATGGATGAAGACAGATAGATGGGGGGTAGGGATATATGGATGTAGATAGATAGATAGGGGGTAGGGATATATGGATGTAGACAGATAGATAGGGGGTAGGGATATATGGATGTAGATAGACAGGTAGGGGGTAGGGATATATGGATGCAGATACATAGATAGGGGGTAGGGATATATGGATGCAGACAGGGAGTTGGCGAGGTAAGTAGATAAATTGAGAGAGATGGGGGAAAGAGGGAAATGGGGAGACAGAGTGAGCCGGAGAGGGGGTGGGGGTGGGAGAGGAGACAGAGATAGGGGTGAGTGAGAGAGACAGAGACAGACAAAGAGAGAGACAGATGGAGAGAGAGAGAGAGAGAGAGAGAGAGAGAGAGAGAGAGAGAACAGTACACTTCAGTTCTTTAACAACTTGCAAGTTCGTAATGAAACAGAAAGTACTTTACTGACCTTTACGGCACTAACATTATTGTACTGTCCTGTACTGCGCTGTGCTGTGCTGTGCTGTGCTCTGCTGCGGTGTGCTGTGCTGTGCTGTGCTGTGCTGTATTCTATTGCAATACCTTGTTTTGTACAGAACTGGACTGTCGTATGCTACAATGCTGTAATTTCTTGCAGTGTATCTGAATGTAATAATTGCTTTGCATATTGTACAATGCTGTACTGTTCTGTACTGCACTGTGCTGTATTCTGCTGCACAATACTGTCGCATTGCACTGTGCTATACTGTATTGTATAGTGCCGTGCTGGACCGTGCAGTGATCGTAGTGTGCTATGCTGTATTGTACCTGTATTGTACCGCTCTGCACTGTATTTCATCATACTGTATTGCACTGCACTGTATTTCATCATACTGTATTGTACTGCACTGCACTACGCTGCACTGTATTTTATCATACTGTATTGTACTGCACTGTACTGCACTGCATTTTACTGTATACTTCACTTAATTCGGGAGTCATCTAACCCTGCTGCCAACAACCCACTTTTCCTTTTGCAATAAGGACCTGTGTCTGCGGAATAAGGGATGAAGATAGTGAACGGTGGCCTGGTGGTAATGGGTCAGACTGAGCAGCCAGTGTCCACAGGTTCTAACCCCATACCCTGACCGGCATTGTACTCTCCACTCCACGAGACACTGAGCGATGGTCTGGGTGCTAGTCTTTCGGATGAGATGATAAACCGAGGTCCCGTGTGCAGCATTGACTTGGCAAAATTCAGTTGAAAAATCCACTTAGACAGTAAAAACAAAATACAGTTGAAAAATCCACTTTGAAAATAAAAACAAAATACAGTTGAAAAATCCACTTTGACAGTAAAAACAAAATATAGTTGAAAAATCCACTCTGACAGTAAAATCAAAATACAGTTGCTGACAGAAAAAAATGGGTGGCGCTGCACTCTGGCGACACGCTCATCCTGTGAAGAGCAGCCTGAATTTCATACAGTGATCTGTTGTGAGGAAAAAGTAATACAATACAATGCAATACAATACAATACAACGCAACGAATACAATACAATACAATACAATACAATACAATACAATACAATTACGTAAACTCACCGATCTTATCCAGAATCTTTTCATGAAAGAAGTTGAAGATGACGAAGGTCACGTAGAATGTGAGCATGCTCAGTGACGCCATCCGAGTCCCAAAGACGTACTGCTGGTAGGCGTCACTTCCGGGAGGCGCGTGCGGGTCTCCTTTGTAGATGATCTCCGCCACGTAGTTAGTGATGTAGAAGAAGTAGGAGGACATGGCGATGATCACCAGGAACACCATCGTCATCAGGGCGATGCGGGACTTCATTCTGCGGCCAAAGAAGCCAGTGGTCGCCCTCTTCGTCATCTTGGTGGGCTCAGCTTTGGCTGCACTACTGTTGGAGTCTTGCCCGCACGTGCGGTCATGAAGGGGCACGTGAGGAACGTTCCCGTTGCCGGTTCTGGCCTCTCCAGGACCTGAACAGCCTCCTTGGCTGTCATGATACTTTCTGGCTGTATGTGACCCGTTCGCCACAAGATGTTTCATCTCGGACTTTCGCGTGCTGAAGAAATCTTCTTCTCGTCCTCGTCCTCCTCCTTCTCCTCGTTCTTCTTCTTCTTCAAAACAGGAATAACCATTGTGGTTCTCCTTCAGCGGACGCAGTAGAAGGGAGGTGTTGGTGGTGGTGGTGTTTTCGAACAGTTTGTGGCTCGCCCAGAAGGCGCAGGTGAAGAAGACGACGAGGGTGAGGACGAACACCACGCTCTGCACCAGGAACTGAGCATCCCCTCTGTCCAGGTTCTGTCCCGTCACCTGGGGGAAGAGCACCGACAGGTCCAGGAAACCCACCAGTGACGTCACACAGCCCCCGATGGCGCCCATCATGGTGGTGGTCAGCAGCAGTGAGTCGTGGTGCCGGGGCGCAGAGATGGACAGGATGTAGGCACGGACCGTCAGCATGCTGGTGTCGTAGCCGTGATCCCCCATGGTGAACCCCGCTATAACCAGGGCGCCCGTCACCGTCAGCACACTGCCCGCCTCCCCTACCCCTCCTCCTCCCCCCTCCACAGCAACGCTCTGATTGGAAGAGGTCATCATCGTTATGACGTCACCAGTGCTTTGGTTCAGAGCAGTGACAGTGTCGTTGGGCATGTGGTCAGAGGTGGGACAGACCACTGTGGGATCGGGGTGGTACAGGCTGACAGATCCTGAGTAGATGAGGACCATCAGCCCCGCAGAAAGCACAGACAGGGTTCCAATGGCGAACCGCCTCTTGTTTCCCCGGTGTCTGCACACAGAGATGAACGCCCTTGGAGAAAACGGCAGCAGGTTGAGGAGTGGGGGGGACGAAGAGATCTGGGGTGGGGGGGAGGGGGAGTGGTGGCCCAGCAGTAATGTGACCAATCATAAAGTGAGTGTTCACAGATTCGAGTCCCATGTGGGAACCGTGATTTGTACTCCCCGTCCACAAGACTTTGAGGTGTGGTTTGGGAGCCAGTAGCTCGGATGAGACGATGAACTGAGGTCCCATGTAAGGCATGGACTTAGCGCACGTAAAACGGCAGCAATGGGATGAAAGGGGTGGAAGCGATGAAACCGTCAATCAACTGCCCATTTTACTGGTGACACACCACTGAAAGCAAAACAACTTCACTGCTTTAATGCTACGTACTTGTGGGGCATTTTCTGTCAGCCTGAAACCACCATGAGTGACAATCACTGTAGCCAAGTGCTCAATACGACTGGCTACTGTGACTCAACTCACAGCACAAGCTGAAAGCTGAGCTATAGCAGACGTCCTCTTCACATCTAACATGCCAGTCTTCAATGACTCACTCATAATGTGTGACATCATTCCCAGTTTGAATGCAAGCCCATTCTAAACCTATTCTCTAAACATCTATTAAATGAAGTCTCTGTATCGTTCACTGCAATACTGTATTTGATGTACTTACACACACACTTGAATTAGTTAGAAGCTAAGCTTACGTCATTTTGTCCTTCTTGTTTAACAACCTCTCCACAACCAGTGCAAGTCGCTGTACACTATTGGGTGAGCTCTAATCTGTGCTTGTGATGCAGCATATTTAATTAATATCTCTTTTGTCAGGTCAGTAAACTACAAGTATTATATACTGACAGAATTGTTGCAGTTCCATCTTTAAATCTATACCATTTGTGGTTAAACTGATTTAATACAAAATTAATAAACAATGTGGCCAGGAGCACAGTTTGTAATTTTCTGCAATGAGCTTGTTAAAACTGATCAGTTCAGGTTACTTAAATTAAGATTAAAAAATCATCTTAAATAATCAACACTTCATTCTGTACTCATTAGAAAGTAGGTGTTGAGCTGTTTATTTTGCGACCAATCCAACATGAATTGGTTCAGGAATCATTTAGAAATCTATCACTGAACACCTTATAACTAACACAATTCGAACAAATAGTAAAGAGTGGTAACTCTCTCCATTCACAAGGTACACAACTTCAAGTCAGTGCTGCTTACGCTACTGATTCAGCTAGCACACAAGTAAATAAAAGGTACATTGGAACAAACCCAGACACTTCCTCAAAAAAGGAAGCACCAGGCCTGTCCTTATACCAATCATCTGACATGTGCACACAGCAGCAAAGACAGAAGAAATGTGCAAACACAAATTAGCTTTTATTCAAGACTGGCATAGCCTCTTTAATCCTGAACAAGCCACACAGAACACACAGACAATACAGAACAAACACGTGGTTGCCTTGGTGGTTTTTCAACACAATGCTAAGTAAATTTAGGAGGATTTGAGCCAGTTCTCTTCACCGGCCACACTTGTATCAGTGCAGTCCACTTAACTTGCATAAATAACCACAGCAGGTGATGACTGGTCATTTTTCCACCTGGCTGAGCCTGCTTACAGCCAGAGCCTGCTCTCTCTCTCTCTTGCTGTGTTGCAAGTAGTGTGTATGTGTGTGCATTGTCCCAGAGGTCAACATCTCACTATGTGTTGCTGTAAGTACTGTGAGTAGAATGTGTTGATGATCTGTAAATTGTCCAACACATTGCTTGTGTTCATATTAGTATGTTGATATTGCCTTAGTTTGGTTTACTTGGTTCAGTTATTGCTTTGACATGTAGTCACAGCTCGGCTATGATTGATCTAAATAATTGCCATGTCATCATATGCTTGTAGCAGCATTCCATTTAATTCTTCTTAACGTCACAGACAATGACGTCTCTGGGCACCAATAGTTTGTTTGAGAATGTTCTAGTGAATGACACACTCTTTCTCATTTGCTGTCACTGATGAAGAATAGGTTCCTTATCCTGCTTCAGCAGAGGAGATTTAAATGTTGAGCACAAGCTTAGCTATGTTGATATTTGGCTTTGATGCAACAATTACATGTTTAGGTTCATTCACCACATAATGGTTAAGCCATGACAATTCTTCCAATCTTTGTGTTGTGCACTAACTTGCTATTTGGTCTCTCAGTTTGCCAGTATTATATCAAAGCCACTGATTCTATTATCTTTTTTTTTTATTATTCATGTATTATTCCACATGCTGCTACAGGTTTCACTGATTCTCATTACTCTAAAGGTATGTGTAGTATTCTGTTGCGATTACAAGATAGTGTTGGATTAATATCAGTTATTGGTTAAAACCATCTGATATGTATCAGTCTGTTAATTGTAATTTAGTTATCGTGCTCTCTCCTATACAGCTTACCCCAGTATAGTGTTACATGATAACTGATTCATTTGAGTCACTTTGACACAGTATAAGCTTTACCTAATCTATACTGTCAGTTTACTTTCACTAAATCAGCATAGCTTCAATCACTTCAACTGCACTATTCAAATGTATTAGAAGTGTCATTTGATGTCAGTGTTTGGTCTTCACACATATGCATTATCTTATGTTGTTGCTTATCCCAAACCGAGTGGTAGCCCTTCCATGTAATATGTATACATGTGCTTTACTATTCACTTGTGCTGACATGTGCTTAATGACATCTGTGTGATTGTGTCCTGATCAGTGCACTGTTTTCTCTTCTCCTCATCCTTGTTTTCCTCTTCTTCTCATCTTTGTTTTACACTTCTTTTCATCTTTGTTTTCCTCTTCTTCTCATCTTTGTTTTCCACTTCTTTTCATCTTTGTTTTCCTCTTCTTCTCATCTTTGTTTTTTTCCTGTTCGCATTGTAAATAAAACAACAGAAAAATCCTTTTGTGACAGGCCTCTACATGTTCCTGGCCTGCGGGGGGATTCTTTTCTATCCTTTAATTCAGTAAATCAATCATTCAGTTAGTTCTTTTGTACCGTCCTGTCCCTTTGATATACATACACCAGCTGGTTCATAACACGGCTAGATCACTATTAGAACTTTGCCATCAGGTCGTCAGTGCACTACTCTGCGACAATGCAGAAATGTTCGGTTCAATGCTGAAGTTGCTTTTTGTGACCAGAATCACATGACACTTCTTGTGCGACTCACCCGCCCCAAAGATAAGTGTTGTATGCTTTGGATAAATATGGTTGATGCAGTTTCGTGACCATCGTCATCGTCTTAACCACCACCATGATCACTTCCAC
Organism: Babylonia areolata; assembly: GCF_041734735.1. NCBI lineage: Eukaryota > Metazoa > Mollusca > Gastropoda > Neogastropoda > Buccinidae > Babylonia > Babylonia areolata. The sequence continues at coordinate 16,325,984 of NC_134892.1, forward strand.
TACCGACATTGTCGTCACCAACGTCACCATCATCACCCTCGTGGTCGTCGTCATTTATCGTCGTTGTTACCACCGCTATGATCATTCTCATCATGATTGTCATTACTGTCATCACTACTACCATTATTGTCGTCATTATCTTCATCATAAGCATCACTGTTGCCAGCGCCATCACCAATGCCATCATCCCCATCATCATCACCATCATCGTCATCATCACCATCATCATCATTATCGTCATCATCATCAACATCATCTCCATCATCATCACTACAATTATCATCATCATCATCACCATCATCGGTCACCACCACCATCTTCATTAGCACCATCATCACTATCATCATCGTCACCACCATCACCTCACATCATCATCACCATCATCACTCCACCATTGTCATCACTATCATTATCATCACCACCACCACCATCACCGCCATCACCACCACCACCACCACCGCCATCACCATCAACACCATCACCAGTGTCATAAAATGTCTCAGTCACAGGAATTTTTGCAAACAGACATGCAGGCAGGTAGCCAGACAGACAGGTAACAGAATGGCAGGCAGACAGATGAGCAGACATACAGGCGGGAAGATTTCACCGTTCACCACCACCACCACCACCATTACCACAATCATTGTTCACCATGACCACACCACACCACCATTACCACAATGATTGTTACCCACAACCACACCACACCACCACCACCACCATTACCACAATCATCGTTCACCACCACCACACCACACCATACCACACCACACCATACCACACCACACCACCAGCACCACCATCATCATCATCACTGGTTCACCACCACCACCACCACCATTACCACAATCAGCGTTCACCACGATCACACCACCACAACCACCGCCGCCGCTACCCTCCCTCACCCCACCCCCTCCCTGACGCCCACCCCGGCCCCAGTCACCTGTCCATGGCCCATCCGAGGATGGGGACGACGAAGATGCCGGCCCCCCCGGACAGGGCGCCGGGCAGAGACAGCAGGACGTAGGGCACGTGCAGGCGCTGCAGGGTGGTCATCAGGTAGATCTCATTATAGGTGATGTACGACTCCAGGGCCAGCATGCCCGCACACACCAGCAAGCGCTTCCACAAGGGCAGGTGCCCGCGTGAACTTAGGCTGCTGCTGCTGCCAGCCTCCTCCTCCTCCACCACCCCCTCCACCCTCCCTGCATCCATCTTCCTGCTGTCCGCGGTATCAGTCATCATCATCTGTGTGCGTGTGTGGTGTCTGTTGCCGGTCGATGACTTTTTGTTGTCGTTGTTCACTGGCGCCCAGTCCTTAAACCTGGACATTTTTTGATGATAACGATGATGGTAATGACGACGACAATGATGATGACGATGATGATAGTAGTAGTAGTAGTAGTAGTATTGTTATGACGATGTTTACATTGACTAAGTCTACGGTGATAATAGCTTGTGGAGTAGAAAGTAGCATTAGTGATGATGATGGTGATAATGATCACACACACACACGCACACACACACACACACACACACACACACATAGCGAGAGAGAGAGAGAGAGAGTAAGATACATACACTTGCAGACAGATAAAAGAAAACAAACACACACAAAATGGTGGCGCTGCTCTATGGCGACGTGCTCTCCCCGGGAGATCAGCCTGAATTCTACACACAGAAATCTGTTGTGGGAAACAGCAATAGGGTTTAAAACACAAAACAACACAGCACAGCACAACACAACGCAACATATCAATACAATACGATATTAGACAAGATGAAGTGATAATAATAATGACAGTAATAATAACGAAGCAAATGGAGAGATGGGCGGAACACTACTCTGACCTCTACTCCACAGAAAACATGGTGTCCAACTCAGCCCTCGATGCCACCAAGCATATGCTGGTCATGGAAGAACTTGACGCAGAGCCAACTGAAGATGAACTGAGCAAGGCCATTAACAGCCTGACATCAGGCAAGGCACCTGGCAGCGACGGAATTTCCCCAGACCTCATTAAACACTGCAAGACTACTCTTCTGCATCCTCTGCACACAGTCCTCTGTCAGTGCTGGAATGAGGGAGCTGTACCGAAGGACATGAGGGACGCCAAGATCATCACCCTGTACAAAAACAAGGGTGAAAGGAGCGATTTCAACAACTACAGAGGTATCTTGTTTCTCAGCATTGTAGGCAAAGTCTATGCTCGGGTCCTCCTAATTCGCCTGCAGAAACTGGCCGAACGCATTTACCCGGAATCACAGTGCGGTTTCCGAACAGAGAGATCCACGGTAGACATGATCTTCTCCCTTCGCCAAATCCAGGAGAAGAGCAGAGGATGCCCCTGTATGTCGCATTCATTGACCTCACCAAGGCCTTTGACCTAGTCAGCAGAGATGGCCTTTTCAGGGCTCTTCGAAAGATCGGCTGCCCCCCCAAACTGCACAGCCTGATTGAATCCTTCCACTCCAACATGAAAGGGGCGGTACAGTTTAATGGTAACCTCTCCAGGCCCCTCGACGTATGCAGCGGTGTCAAACAAGGCTGTGTCCTCGCCCCCACCCTATTTGGAATCTTCTTTGCTCTTCTCCTGAGGCGTGCATTCAGCACAGCGCAAGAAGGGAGCTACCTGCGTACCAGATCAGATGGCAGGCTCTTCAATCTCGCCTGCCTCAGAGCAAGGGCAAAAGTCTGTGAAGCCCTCATCAGAGACCTGCTCTTTGCCGACGACACTGCAGTTATGACCCACATCCAGCAGGACTTGCAGTCACTAATGGACTGCTTCTCCCAGGCCTGCAAAGATTTCAGTCTGACCATCAGTCTCAAGAAGAAAAATGTCCTAGGCCAAGACACACCATCTCCACCAGCCATCACCATTGATGACTACGAGCTTGAAGCCATCCATCAATTCACTTACCTTGGGTCCACCATCACCGACAACCTCTCCCTTGACACCGAGATCGACAAGAGGATCGGGAAGGCAGCCACAACGCTAGCCCGCCTCACACAAAGAGTGTGGACAAATCCCAAGCTGACCACGAAGACAAAGATGGCTGTATACAACGCCTGTGTCCTCAGCACCTTGCTGTATGGCAGTGAGGCGTGGACCACACATGCTCGTCAGGAGAAAAGGCTCAATACCTTCCACCTGAGAAGCCTACGGCGCATACTCGGCATCTCCTGGCAAGACAAGGTGACAAACACTGAAGTCCTGACTCGCGCTGGCCTCCCGACCATGTGTACCATGCTGAGACAGCAGTGGCTGCACTGGCTGGGCCACGTTCGCTGCATGGAAGATGGTCGCATCCCAAAAGACATCCTTTATGGAGAGCTCGCCATGGGGCAGAGAAGCATCGGCCGCCCACAGCTGAGATACAAAGACGTTTGCAAACGTGACATGAAGGCGCTTGAGATCAACACTGAGTCCTGGGAGGACCTTGCAGATGACCACAACAGATGGAGAAGCACTCTCAAGAATCAGCTACGGATTGGTGAGGAGAAACTGTCAGCTGCTGCAGCAGAAAAGTGAGCTCGCAGAAAAGGGATGGCAGCTGACAGACCAGCATCAGCTTACACATGTGACTGCTGCGACAGAGACTGTCTCTCTTGCATTGGTCTCGACAGTCACAGGCGACGCTGCTTGGTCCAAGCAGACAGCCCAATTAGACATTAGGTCGGGTATACTCTATCCATGGTCAGCCATGACCGAAGGAGGCCTACTACATACTAATAATAATGATAATAGATAGTACTTATATGGCGCAAACTCCCCATGTAATAAGCTCTAAGCACCTTACATGAAAGAAAACATGTACAAAACCCATAATAACATACCTCTGCACATGAAAAAGACGTGTGTATCTACACACCACGACAATACTAAAAATTGTAGATATGAACACACACATGCACACAAACCACACACACACACATACACACACACACACACATACACACACACATACACACACACACTACATGATATAATACAATACGATGTGATACAACATTGTGAGACAATGGGAACGGACGAAAGAAAGAAAGGGAAAGACATAAAAGAAAGAAAGAAAAGAAGGAATGAAGACAAGCATACATAAAAATAGAAACAAACACAGGTGCAAAGAATCATCTGACGATAGTCCGGCAACATAATTCAAATACAAATCACGTGAAAATAACGTGTGACAACTACCTTCTATAAATACAAACAGAGAAACCAGATTATTTGCAACTCGGAAACAGCTATCAAAATATTGACATTGCAGATACGTGCACTACAGAATAATATCAAAACCTTCTAAAAATCACTTGAACAGACTTCACATAAAGCCTGGCAGATCTTCATAAACCAATGTATATATGAAATTACAAAAAAAGGAGAGATTTATTTTCAATTCTGCAAGGGGCATATGCTATATACTTCCACTGGTTTCTCACTGAATACTTATATTAAAATTTTCCCTTTCACCACCTGACAGAGTACAAAATTCCCTTATGCTATCAACACAGAAAAGATGTCTGAGAACAGGTGTGGATTCCCCTGTGATGTCAAGAAACTATGGCCCATCATACCACCGAAAAGTAATAGCAGTAGGTTCGTGGACAATGGACCCAAGATCTGGTCGCAGTTCATGGCATGGACCCAGCAGTGGATTTGGAAACAAGAACCCAAGGCATGGAAATGAACACACTAAATATCATATACACTGATCATGTCAGCCATGAACAAGTGCGTCAAACCAGCGAACAAAACATTGGACCATTGTTTGAAGATCTGCTGACATCAGCTGAGAAAAGAAAACTGCGTTGGTGTGTCTGTGTAACAAGCTCCAACTGCCTTGATACACTAATCCTCCAAGGAATCGTTAAGGATGGAGGTAGACAGAAGAGAAAACAGAAAAACAAACGATGGACTGACAACAGTGCAGAATGGACAGAAACCATCAGCAGAAACATCGCCGACAGTCCTGCAGCAATTTGGACTGGTGGCTATATGAGCGATCTTTGCGATGCTAAATTTACTTAGCGTTAAGAATGCTACCAGTGAAGCATCAACGGGAGAGGAGGTGGAGAAGTGGTTTCTGACCATTCGTTCTGTCGCCAAGATAGACAGATAGATAGACAATGACAATGACAATGACAAATGTTTTATTGAGAATGACAAATGCTGAGGGTAAACTGGATAAGCTGAAAACTTCTGATAGATAACGCGGTCATCGCCATTGCCGACAAAAGAACAATGTGCATTGTCATCACTGTAGGTACAAATATAAATACAGCCTGTGCACTGAAATACGTACATGTGTGTCCAGATACACTGAGAGAACTCACCTGTGCTGTGCTGGCTGGGGTTAGCTGCTTTTCCCTCCCCCTTTTCACTTAAGTTGATGTCCTGGGCTGTGCCCGTGCATTCACCAGCTTTCAACTTGCGCACGTGTATAAATGACTTAAATGACTTTGGCGACAGCTCGTGCTCGTGCTTGGCTGTGGCCGTGCTCGGGGCAATGACAGGATATATCTGTTTCCATTTACCACCCACCCCACCACAACCATCCCTACATACACCCCCCCCCCCCGCCTCCACACACACACACACACTTCCCTAATCTCCGCCCCAACACCCCCGCACCCCCAACCTCACACCCTAAGCCCCACCCCTACTCCCTCTCCCCCACACCCACGTTCCCTCTTCCTTCGCACCCCTCTCTCCCATCTACCCACTTATGTTGACGCCATGTGTCTGCCTTCACTTTGACGTTGCACAATCCTCCTTCCCTACCCGCATCCCCACTCCCCATTTTCCTGCCCATAATTATCGCAGCTGGCCCACAGATGGACGAAGGATGATGATGGAGTCTCCCGTCGGTCAGACGGATGAGTAGGCAGGCAGGCTTATCTGCCGGTGTGTGTCCTCATATGGGAGAAGAGGCCGATTCTGGATGCGCAGCACTTCCCACAGGTGTTGCAAGGGAAAACGTCTCCAGAAGTTGAGCCCTACTTCTTTCGCTCACGCTTTCTCTTGTTTTCCAACGTCCTTATGCTACTAGAGCACAGCAGCCTCCAGCGAGAGCAGTCAAGGGCATCAGCTTCCCAGGAAGCGATGTCTATGTCACAGGCTTTGAGGTTTGTCTTCAAGGTGTCCTTGCGGACGAAGGATACAAGTAACTTCAATGTTACAGTGAATGGGGCACTCCCATACAGGACGATGTGATCGTTGAGTGGAAACTTCAAAGATTCCAGGTTCGAAGGTAGGTTCCAAGTCCCATCGCCGACCATCGGGGCAGCGACTTCAGTTCACTGTGTTCAGGGCTTGGAACAGGAAGGACGGGTCCCAGTCCTCTCTGTAGCTGCCTTCCCCACCCGTCAGGCACCCTTCACACCTCGGTTCGTGCTTGAACGATCACAGTACCGCAAGTTTGTTTGTCTTCGCCTTTTCTTACTCCAACACAGTATGATACACACAGTAACAAACTGACCCCAGGGCACATACATAAATACACACACACACACACACACACACACATACACACACACACATACACACACACAGAGTGACAAATTTACCCTGCTCATATATGCGCGCGCACACACACACAAAATCAAACACACATGCACACACACACACACTGACAAACTTACCCCCGAAAACATATACACATGCATACTCACATTTACACACTCTCTCTATCCCTGTCTGTAGTGCTGTGAGCACATGGGGCTTGCCCCAACTGGCCCAGAAACAGTGTTCAAGTTTCAGTCAGTTTGTTACAATAGTCAATGGCTGAGGCTGTGAACATTGCATGGTATATGAACGTATGATGATCTGAGGTAGATGTACAAATCTTCTTTTCTTTCTTTTTCTTTGTTCGTCTCTTTTCATCTCCTTTCTTCTTTATCATTCTTTCCCCCTGTGTGTAACCTTGCATGCGTGCATCTTGCACGTGTGAGTGAGAGAGAGAATCTTTGGCCTTTATTATTTTCCTATTTGCAGATGACCTTGAACATATCTGTTTGGACCAGTGTTCTGCACAGGACAGGAATTGGACCCCTTCCAAAGCCTGCACCAGTGTGCCACAGCAAGTATGTAAAATCAACAAAATTGTAGGGGAGAAATCCTTTAACTCACTCAGTACGGCCAGTCCTCTCTTCTCCTCTACACAGACCCCTCGGATGTCCAGTGTGTGTCTGAATGACCCAAACTTTAGCTTCCGTCGTCAGAACTGTGGTATTCTTTGTCAACATTCACCTCTTCAGTATAAGAGCCTTCCGCTTGCAATATTTTGATGATGGTTGTCACGGATCAGCCCAACCTTTCGTTGCTGCGGAAGTATAGACGGAAGTGCGAGCGATTTAGTATGGCTCAGTGGCCGGTGAAAGTGGTGTTAGTTCCGATGGTTGGGAGTTCGAATCCCAGTTTCTCTAGATCATGTTTTCTGACATGTTCTTGGTTTGGTAAAAGTGTGTGTATGCACACTCGTGTTACCTGTGTAAGAGTTGTGCACCACGTGCACACACCGCTCTGTAGGAGCGAGAGGGCTCTTGTCACATTGGCATGACTGCAACTGCAGTGCAGTGCGTGCAATGTGTGTTTTGGCCGGTTAGCGTGCCAAGTGCAGAACTCGCGCTCACCTGCCGTTTACCTGGCTGCAGCTGACTGTGATTAGGTGTGACTTGACTCTGAGACGTCAGAGAGCGCGGACCGGAGGCAGAGGCCCGGAAGGCTGATGGAGAGGAATTCTTGGCCAGCCAGAACCTCTGCCTGATTTTTAGCAAGCCGGTGAGCAGAGGCTGCAGTGCCCGGCTGAAGGTCCCACCCAAGTCACCACCTTCGCCCATCACAAGCTGTCGTGAGGTAACCTTGTATCAGGCGGTAACTGTTTCGAGTGTCTTTAGTTGTCTTTTCCACTTTTGGGAGGTCTGTGGGTTGGACAGTGGCTGGGGTCACTTTATGAAACTGTTACGATTACCTGATGTTACAGACTGTCGTGTAACGGTCCAGTGTTATAATTATCATTCCGTGAGTTACGGGTTTGAGTTTATATTAATACACTTGTTAGGAAGTGTGAGGGAATGGTATAATCTCCGTAATTTGTTCGACAGAGTGTACGTTGGATATGTAAAGCTTACAAGCTGATGTTAGTATCGGGAATGAGGGAGACGTTGGGGGAAATACTGTTTCGATAGGTTCTTAAACCTGCGTAAGTGGCCGCTGTTAGCAGCGTGTCAGAAGATAGTGTTTTCCGTGTAAGCTATTGTGGCAATAATAGGTTACTGAGCTCTCTCCCTGTATGGACCGAGCACTGGAAGAGTTTGTGTATTGATTTGTTCACTTTAACTCACTCAGTACGGACAGTCCTCTCTTCTCCTCTACACAGACCCCTCGGATGTCCAGTGGGTGTCTGAATGACCCAACCTTGAGCTTCCGTCGTCAGAATTGTGGTATTCTTTGTCAACATTCACGTCTTCAGTATAAGAGCCTTCCGCTTGCAATATTTTGATGATGGTAATTGGGGTGAAACGCTGTTAACGTCGTCTCTTTCGCCGTTCGTATGGAGAGAGTTAATTGCTCTGCTTGTGATCCGAATGGCTTTGGCAGCCATGTGCTGACGCTATCATAATTTTTCCTTTTTGAATGTTCTGTTCCAACATGTCTGCTTGTGCAAGGGAGGTTACCTTGATTGGGCCTTCGATTCTGGCAGCGTAGCGCTGTGGGAGCGTGCTTCAGGATGCGCGGCACAAGGTTTGGGGTTCGAGTCTTGGGTTGACCTGTGCCACCGTATAAGTAGGGCGACGGCCGGTACCCTGGCAGGTTCCGGACCCCTCACTTCCAGGCATGCATGTTGTCGTGCGATTGGTGTATGACAGTGGTTGTTCATTATTTTGCCTTGGAGTGCTTGTTGGATGAATGAGAGCACAACCTGTGGCTTCTTAGGTCGCACAACGCGCATAGGGTTATGCGGTTATGGACTGGTACTGACAGGGGGTTATCCCCAGCTTGCTTGCTTGTTTGTCAGGTAGCGGCAAATCGACTGCTCTGCTGTCCCAGCTCCGAGGTCGCGCCTCGGGGTCTTCCACCTGAGGAGCCGAGCGCTGACACGAAACCCTGGGGTCGCACCCTGGGGATCCAGATCGTCCCTCGGCGTCGACCTTCGACCGCAGCCTGCCCTGCTTGCCGCGACCTCCCGGACTCATCTGGTGGGGTGCTCTGTGGGTGAGCTGGACGTCGAGGGAGAGATTGTAGTTAGCGTTCGACTCTCAGCCTGGAGCAGGGATTTTTCAGTCCGTCAACGAGTGACAGATGAGTTAAATGAACGTTGCCGCTTGTGCAGTGAATGTGCGAGTGTGTATGTGTTTGGTTCGTTTTTCTTTCGTTTCTTGATTTTGTCCCGGTGGGGGTTAAAGGTGGGTTAAGGAGGGGTGGTTTGGAGTTAGGTGGGGGCGAGGGTTTGGGTTTGGGGATAGCTTAGGAAGTAGGTCCTGTACCCATATGTGTGTGATTGTGTGAATAAAAGTTGTAAAATCGTACACGGATTTCTGCGTCCTCCTTGGGAGTGTGTTGCGCGGTGTCGACCCTAAAAGTCCACGTCTCCTGACTTTTGGGCTTGCCCAGATTTCTGGAGTGTGTGACAATGGTAATTGGGGTGAAACGCTGTTAACGTCGTCTCTTTCGCCGTTCGTATGGAGAGAGTTAAACCTTTTTGAACTTTTGTAAATGAATGTTTGAAAAGCGCTTACTAGAGCTTGGTCTCCGACTGAGGATAGGCGCTGCACCACATCCATATTAATCATCCACTCAACACTGAAAATTACTTCACAATCTTTATCGGCTAATTAATGATCTTCTTTAAAAAGGAACTTGATGCCTTACATGCATAGAAAGGGAGGAAGGTGGCAGAATGGTTAAGACGCTCGTATGCCAATACAGAGTCCTTGGGGTTTGGGTTCAAATCCCGTTCTCATCCTTCCTCCCTAGTTTGACAGGAAAATCGAAGTGAAGTGAGCGTCTAGTTGTTTTAATGAGACAATAAACCAAAGTCTCGTGTGCAGCGCACTTGGCACACTGAAAAAGAACCCATGGCAACGAGAGTATTGTCCTCTGGCAAAATTCTGTAGAAGAAATCCACTCAGATTGGTTCGCATATGCATGACCTCAGGCATCTGCCTATCAGATGTGGTGTAGCGTTTATGGATTTGTCCGAACACAGTGATGTCTCCTTGAGAAACTGAAACTTACATGTTTATTGCAAAGGAACTAACTTCTGCAGTATTTCTGGCTGTGTCCTCAAGTGTCAGTTTGGAGTAAACACTGTCGATTTTGTAATTTTATATTTTCAACTTTTTTTTTCAGCATCATTATGACAGGAAAGTTTGCCAAGGCTGTAAACTCTCCTTGGTTGAAGGGGTTAGAATACTTAGGATTTATTCAGTGGAATGCATGTAATATATGTTCTTTTTCTTCAAAGGAAGAAAAGTGCTTGTAACGAAGTACCAAAATTAATGTTGTCATCATTGTAGCTGGCTTGGAGATAAAAAAAAAAAAAAAGAAGAAGAAGAAGAAGAAGAAAAAAAAGAAAACAAAGTGATGTTTATTCAGTATAGCAACACACACACACACACACACACACACACACATATATATATATATATGTGTGTGTGTGTGTGTGTGTGTGTTGCTATATATATATATATATATATATTTTTTTTTTTTTTTTTTTTTTTTTTTTTTTTAGGGGGAGGGGTCTGTCATTTCATATTGCAAGCAGAAATACCACAATGAAGTACATGTGATAGACACTAATTTTTGTATTCAGTTACTATGTTTTTAACCATGTAGAACATGTGTGCACTGTATTCCCCTCTCTCTCTCTCTGTGTCTCTCTCTGTCTCTGTCTCTCTCTGTGTGTGTGTGTGTGTGTGTGTGTGTGTGTGTGTGTGGTGTGTGTGTGTGTGTGTGTGTGTGTGTGTGTGTGTGTAAAAACAATAAAAAGAATCGAAAACATGAACAATCCATGCAAACACGCATAACCCCACCCCTAAACCATATGCCTTTGAGTCATGCAATCTATTTAGATCTTTTCCCCCTGTTTATATGTTGCTAATCACATTACATCACATTGATTTTCAATGCTAAATATTACCGATACAAATCTTTGTTGATTATCCGGTCTAGTTCGCTCACTGTTATCATTACTATTTTGTTCGAAAATGTTCGGATGTTATGTGGTAATATCATTTTTTAAACAAGATTTCACCAGTCATAATTATCTAACACACACACACACACACACACACACACACACACACACACACACACACACACACACACACACACTAACTCACATGCGTGAACAGTTACTTTTCCCTCACCAGTAGCCCTCTTTTCCCCCTGTCTTTGTCAAATCACACCTATGGCTAATAAACGCTAAACTAAAGAAGAGGAAGAAGAAGACAACGACAACACACACACGCATAGCAATGCGTACGGAGGAGTAACGACACAGGGAGTCTCGACACGCTCCCGGGCTACCTCTACTCACCAATCAATGAAAAGGGAGAAAGAACACACACACATCTCACGCGCGCGCGCGCGGGCCGTATACCGGGCACAAAAACTTAAGGGCCACCACGAAATGAGAGGTGTACACAACTCCAACCGAACAAACTTGACCTTAAGGGTGTAGACGCCAATAGGTCGTTAAACTCCAGGGATGAGAGGTGTGTTAATTAAATAAATAACTAAAGATAAAAACTCTAAGTAAATAAAAATGTTCTGACAACATTGAAGAGCGGACAGGACTGACATTTGTGAAACACAACCACTCACACATGATCGTCCAGAATGGAGACAGCTCGTGCACGAGCCAACATCGCGGCGCCCCTACGGCAAAGCACGGCAAGGCAAGACAAGACAAGGCAGGGCAACGTTTTTCCGAAAAGTAATGCGAAAGCCCGGGGGTTTGGACGATTTCTTTCTTTCTTTCTTTATATATATATATTGGGTTTTTTGTTTGTTTGTTTTTTGTTTTTTTGTTGTTTTTTTTTTTGCCATTGATTTGTTGACCGCTGAGAACGAACGTTCATGTTCGAATGTGCAGAAGTACATGCAGAGTTTACGTGAAAAATTAGTTTAGTTTTGATGATCCAGGTAAGATTTTTTTTTAAGTTGAGAAACGTGGGGGCAGATTTGTGTTGCACGCGCAAAGCGGTCCATTCCTGACAACAGTTCAGCAGAGTGTGTTTTGGTTTTTTTTTTAATGGTTGTCAATCTTCCCTTCACCCCACTTCTTCCTGGACACACACTGAGGTCGTTCCCAATCTTCCCTTCACCCCACTTCTTCCTGGACACACACTGAGGTCGTTCCCCTGTCTGCTTTTCCCAGTTTTCGGGCATGACCAATATGAAAACGCCTCCACTTAACTGAACTGTTGTTAGAAATGTTCTGCTCTGCACGTGCAGCACACACACACACACACACTACCACATACACACAGACTTTATCAACTGTTTTAATAATCGGGTCCGCGGCAAAGCTATTTTTACGTAACATCTAACATATGCGAGCATTAGTAATTATGCCATTCATTGCAATACCCATTCGAACTGATATTTCAGGATTAACTTCATTCACTGTGGACTTTTTTTTTCCGAAGAAAATATACCCGACATCATGGTGGCCCTCACATTTTTGTGACAAGTATAGTGTAGCGGCGGTAGCTGTGGTCATAGGTGTGGGGAAGTGGGAGGGGGAACTCCGCCATTATGTTCAGTCAGCCATGACATTCCTGGTGCAGGAGAGACAGAGACAGACAGGAACACTGTCAGAGACTGACAGAGAGACCCGACATGGAAGGGGGTGGGGAGAGGGAGAGAGGAGTGCACATTAGATTTAGGTCACAGTACACCACGCACAGCGACAGAACACCATTCAATCCATGACTTCCGTGTCGCGCGGTGCGTGATCCAATGCTGAGCTAGGACAGTCACGCGCCGGACACACACATATATTTTAATAGATCACCAGTGTGTGAGCGCGCCAGGGCATGTCGTGCAATGAATATTCTTCCTTAACCGAGAAGTACAGACGGTTTGGTGAGAGCGTGTGGTGAATACCGCGCCGTGATTACCCACCTGCGTGTTGTGACGGGGGTCAGTCGTTTGATGTGTACAGCTAGCTACACGTTCACCCACACAAGCAAAGTAATGTCGGCCATGTTTCTTGTTGCGATGGTTAAAATGAACGCATCAATAATAGGGTGAACGTACATGTCTTACCAACACTACTCATTCCGTGTTGTTTGTAGGGGAGTATCAGTAGAGGGGAAAAACGCCAGGAAAACGACCCCAGTGCCTGTGTGCTGTGCGTGTTGTCTCCATGATAACGTGCAGTGTCGCTGCTGCTTGAAGGTTTCGCCGCCTGTGTGTGTTAGACACAAAGGCCGCCCCACCTCTTGGTACACGCTGTGTGGCTGGGTGACTGACACTCAGTATGGGACGTGTCCTGCGTGCACGTCGCACTACTTTCATTGCGGAGTTACTGTCAGTTGTCTTCCTGCTTTGATAATGAGGGTAAGTGTGTGTGTGTGTGTGTGTGTGTGTGTGTGCTTGTGTGTGTAATCAAATTCATGGGACACTCATTAGTGTGTGTGTGTTTCAGTGTGTGTGTGTGTGTGAGTGTGTGTGTGTGTGTGTCTTTTTTCAGTGTGTGTGTGTGTGTGTGTCTTTTTTCAGTGTGTGTGTGTGTGTGTGTGTGTGTTTATCAGTGTGACACTGTTCGGCAACAGCAGTTGGTTTGGGAGCAAGTGAGTTTAGTTTTGGTGTCGGCTGTGCTGATTAAACTTTACCTTGTGTTCGTTATTAACGCAAGTGTGTGTGTGTGTGTGTGTGTTTGTGTGTATGGCGGAGGGGGTACTGACACGCACACACACTGACGCACACACACCCACACACACCCACACAAGCAAATGTGTATCGATATCCAGTGAATCCGGTTGTATACTGCATACACACGTATTGTGTAATCCGCTGTCCAAGTATCACATTTCCCAGTTGAACCCACACACGTTCTCTCTCTCTCTCTCTCTCTCTCTCTCTCTCCAGCTCTCTCTCAAACACACACACACACACACACACACACACACACACACACACACACACACACACATATATATATATATATATATATATATATATATATATGGGTGGGTAGAGAGAGAGAGAGAGAGAGAGAGAGAGATCGCATTCAGTTTTAAAGTTTGCCTTTCTGTTCGAACAATACCTCACGCTTGTTTTTGCCAACGACCAAATACATACATAGGCACATGACAGAAATGACTTGGCTTAAAAAAAAGAAGAAGATTGATTGATTGATTGAATCTGTAATGGGTATAGAATTAGGCCAGGGGCCCTGGAGGTGGAGTGAAGGTTGGTGGTGGGAGAGTGAGGAAGGAGGATGGGGGAGAACGAGAGGTGAAACAGGAAGAAAGAGAAATATGCGCGCGCGAACACACACGCATACATGCACACACACACACACACACACACACGTGCGCACTCGCGCGCGCGAACCTAAACAGGTCAAGAAGGGGAGAGGCGCCTGATACTTTGAGATGATTTATTATTGTGAAGAAAGCTACTGGTCCTGTTTTTTTTTTTGCTGGTGTGTGTGTATGTGTCTGTGTGTGTGTGTGTGTGTGTGTGAGAGAGAGAGAGAGAGAGTGAAAGAGAGAGAGAGAAAGAGAGAGATTATTCCTGTGTGTAAAAGCCACAATGACTTGAAAGGAAGGAGTGTTAGGGGTGAGGACAGACCGACAGACGGGCAGAGAATTCATACTTGTTTCAAAACAAGACGACATGTTTGTTTTCGTTGTAGTAGTAGTAGTAGTAGTAATAGGGACTGGCTTTTTTGGCCTTAGGCCTCGCGGCTTATTTGTGTCCCCTCATTATTTTTCAACTTTGTGTGTCTGATTGCATGCATATCTTATAAAATAACATTATATTCAATCTACACCAAAGAAAAGGTCTGTCAGTTTAGGGTCTTCATCGAGGAGTTTATTTTATTTTTTTTTTTTTTAAAGCTATTGATATCTGGTGCATATTTTGTGTTGGTAGGCAGTGCATTCCAAAAATTTGCAATTCTGAAAGCAAAACTAAACTTCCGTTTGTTAGTATAGCGATGCCTGATAAAAAAAAAATCTTGCCTTCATTATTTCTAGTGTAATAGTTTCTGAGAATTTGAAATGAGCATGTACATTAATATCAGAACTCAAGCACTGTCATTGTACAGGGCATCGTGACCCTCCAGCACTGTCATTGTACAGGGCATCAAGCACTGTCATTGTACAGGGCATCGTGACCCTCCAGCACTGTCATTGTACAGGGCACCATGACCCTCAAACACTGTCATTGTACAGGGCATCATGACCCTCCAGCACTGTCATTGTACAGGGCACCATGACCCTCCAGCACTGTCATTGTACAGGGCATCATGACCCTCCAGCACTGTCATTGTACAGGGCACCATGACCCTCAAACACTGTCATTGTACAGGGCATCATGACCCTCCAGC
The DNA here is from genome assembly GCF_041734735.1 of Babylonia areolata. Taxonomy (NCBI): domain Eukaryota; kingdom Metazoa; phylum Mollusca; class Gastropoda; order Neogastropoda; family Buccinidae; genus Babylonia; species Babylonia areolata. Next base: position 16,341,554 of record NC_134892.1, read on the forward strand.
ACTGTCATTGTACAGGGCACCATGACCCTCAAACACTGTCATTGTACAGGGCATCATGACCCTCAAACACTGTCATTGTACAGGGCATCATGACCCTCCAGCACTGTCATTGTACAGGGCACAATGACCCTCCAGCACTGTCATTGTACAGGGCATCGTGACCCTGCAGCACTGTCATTGTACAGGGCACCATGACCCTCCAGTACTGTCATTGTACAGGGCATCGTGACCCTCCAGCACTGTCATTGTACAGGGCATTATGACCCTCCAGCACTGTCATTGTACAGGGCATCGTGACCCTCCAGCACTGTCATTGTACAGGGCATCGTGACCCCTTGCAACTCATCATTTGTATTTTGTATTTTTGTGTTTGTATTTCTTTTTATCACAACAGATTTCTCTGTGTGAAATTCGGGCTGCTCTCCCCAGGGAGAGCGCGTCGCTACACTAAAGCGCCACCCATTTTTTTGTATTTTTTCCTGCCAGCAGTTTTATTTGTTTTTCCTATCAAAGTGATTTTTCTACAGAATTTTGTCAGGAACAACCCTTTTGTTGCCGTGGGTTCTTTTACGTGCGCTAAGTGCATGCTGCACACGGGACCTCGGTTTATCGTCTCATTCGAATGACTAGCGTCCAGACCACCACTCAAGGTCTACTGGAGGGGGAGAAAATATCTGCGGCTGAGCCGTGATTCGAACCAGCGCGCTCAGATTCTCTCGCTTCCTTGGAGGACGCGTTACCTCTATGCCATCACTCCGCATGCTGACAAATTGAAAAGAAGACTACAGGTGCAACAGCCGAGTGGTTGAAGCGTTGGCCCTTCAAAGAACGGTCTTGTGTTCAAACCCCGGTCGGTGTGCCTGGTGGGATTAGGGGGGAGATTTTTCCGATCTCCAAGGTCAACGGACGTGCAGACCTGGTGATGTCTGAACCCCTTTCACACACGCTCGTTAAAGATCCCGTAAACACGGTCATTCTTGTCAGCATTCGATGGAAACATAACAAGAATGCACACCCCCGAAAACGGGGTATTGTTGCCTACTTGGCGAGGTAAAAAAAATGGTCTGCATGTAAAAACACACTCGTACATGTATGTATAAAGTATATATTTATGCGAGTGAACGTGGGAGTTGCAGCCTACGAAAATAGAAGAAGCAGAAGACTATAAAGGTATAGTATACAGTAGACACGATTGACAAATTCAAATTTTGGAGAATGTGGGTTTTTTTTTTTCGTCCAATAAAGGAATCGAGAAAAGGTTCTGAAGCATTAACGGCCTCTGCGTAAACAATGCACAACACACACACATACACACACACAAGCAAGCGCGCACGCATGCATGCATGCACGCACGCACGCACACACACAAACACACACACACCTACACACACGCACGCGCGCGTACGTACGTACACTCACTGATCTATCTATCTTTATTATATATAGGCCTATATATATGTATTCACACACACACACACACACACACACACACACACACACACACGAGACGCTGGACACAATTTTCATCTTGCATTCTTCGAAACCGTCGTCACTGGTGGATGAAGCGTGTTTATTTTAGCAATAGATTCTTGTCGTAAATCCTTCAGTGTTCCGCAGTAGGAAAAAAGAAAAAAGAAAAGAAAAACAAAGAAACAAAGAAGACCCGCACAGCTTGGCAAAGTGAGGGTTCTGCTCCAGTACAGCAATATCATATTTTATGTCTGTACAATATAGATTCTCCTAATGTTGTTATTGCAATATTTTTATCAGTATCTATATATGCCTTATCGATTTATTGCAATATTTTTATCATTATCTATATATGCCTTATCGATTTATTGCAATATTTTTATCATTATCTATATATATGCCTTATCGATTTATTGCAATATTTTTATCATCATCTATATATGCCTTATCGATTTTACGGCAGACTGTGTGGGGTTCACGTGAGCTTAGCATTCATTCATGTATTCTATTTTGTGTGTGTGTTTATTTGTGTGGAATGACTGTGATTGTCGTACAATGCTTATGATAATTATAACATACACCACAAATGAGTTTCTGTAACTGGTCATAATAAAGTTTTCTGTGTCCTGTTCAACACAAGAGACTAGCGAAGAGACCAGCGGACTGGAGAATCTCGTAAAGTTGATTCATGTTTCGCACTCGGGTCAGATCTGCTCGTTGTCAAACCTGACACTGAACGCTGAACCACGAAATTTTGTTCCATTTTGAGGTTTTATCGTGTTATTGAAATGAATATTACTGCTACAGCTTCTTCTTTGGCACGTGCGCGCGCAGTGTGTGTGTGTGTGTGTGTGTGTGTGTGTGTGTGTGTGTGCCCGTACCGTGATAAACATTAACAGATTCATTTTCTCAAGAAATACTTGTATATCGACACCAGTTTCGCTTAGTAAAAAGTTCTGACCACGTTCCAATTACAATGATGATGTGTTTCTGGTAAGAGCATACAAATTTTAAAAAGCCAAAATGTTTCTACAGTCAGGATGTTACATTTTTCTTTCCTATTCACACAGCCAAGCACTTTTATCTGAATACTGATCAATGCCTGTCAATCGACAAGTGGTTCACTTCACCTTCAGTCATGACCTGACTGACTTCGGCGTCAGTGATATCATTATTATAATTAATGTTATTATTATTTCACATTTGTTGTGAGACTCTTGTGTTCCCAGACAAACCGATAGGCCTACCGCTGGCCGAAGTGGAGTGATAGCCTAGAGGTAACGCGTCCGCATAGGAAGCGAGAGAATCTGAGCGCGCTGGTTCGAATCACGGCTCGGCCGGCGATATTTTCTCCCCCTCCACTAGACCTTGAGTGGTGGTCTGGACGCTAGTCATTCGGATGAGACGATAAACCGAGGTCCCGTGTGCAGCATGCACTTAGCGCACGTAAAAGAACCCACGGCAACGAAAGGGTTGTTCCTGGCAAAATTCTGTAGAAAAATCCACTTCGATAGGAAAAACAAATCAAACTGTCCGCAGGAAAAAATACGAAAAAAATGGGTGGCGTTGTAGTGTAGCGACGCGCTCTCCCTGGGGAGAGCAGCCCGAATTTCACACAGAGAAATCTGTTGTGATAAAAAGAAATACAAATACAAATAATAATATCCTGTGGCATACATATTTCGATTTTTTACAATATGTAGACATGGTCTTTGTAAACATGTTACAAGAGAAATAATTTATGTACCAATTAGTTTTGGGTCCTAGTGCATTTAGTCACTGGCTGACAACACTATAATGTCAGAGAGACATTTGTTCAACAGGATACGAGCTGGCATCAGCTGCTATGACGTAAACAATCAGGATTGGCGTCATCTTCAGTCAAGAAGTGATTCAACCCACCTTCACTTATGACCTGACTGGCGTCAGTGATAGAAACCATTGACATTTATTATCGTCAGTCAAGACTTTGACCCACGCTATCTCCCATCAGGTGTTTTACACAGCTGTGTTGCCTCCAGCCAGGAAGTGCCCGGTCCCTGGCCATACCACGTGTTCAGCCAAGGAGTGGGCTTGCTTCATTATCTGTTTCACCTGGGCCAGCTACAGGTACACACCACGACACTGTCTTTCGTCAAGAGTGGCGGAGTGTGTTTGAACACACGTGGCAGAGTATTTGAACACAGGAGTGACACATTGTATTTGAACACAGGAGTGACATAGTGTATTTGAACTGAACACAGGAGTGACATAGTGTATTTGAACTGAACACAGGAGTGACATAGTGTATTTGAACACAAGAGTGACAGAGTGAATTTTAACACAGGAGTGACAGAGTATTTGAACTGAACACAGGAGTGACATAGTGTATTTGAATACAAGAGTAGCAGAGTGTATTTGAATACAAGAGTAGCAGAGTGTATTTGAACAGTGGCAAATCTAGAACACAGTGGTGGCAGCGTGTGTTGGAATACAAGAGTGACAAAATACATAGTGCTAAATCGTATAAGAACACAAGAGTGGCAGAGGTTGCTGGATCGCAAGAGTGGCAACGTGTGCAACAATACAAAATCGAGGGGCACAGTGTATTGCAATACAAGAGTGGCACATTTGTATTGCAATACAAGAGTGGGATGGTGTAATTACAACACAAGAGTGGCAATGTGTATTTCAAGACAACGGCGACAAAGTTTATAACAGTACATGTGAAGGGGACAGACGACGACAAATCGCTCCAGAAAGGTTGCTTCTTTGTCCATCTGTTTGTTTCCGACAACGCAGCTAGCAGAAATGGTGAGTCAGTTGCCCCTACATTCATGTCTGTGTTGATAGGGGAGGGGAGGGGAGGGGACACAGGGGTGGGGTGAGGCTGGGTGTGTGTGGGGGGGGCGAGGAGGGGGGGACCAGTCAGGAAAATGGAGTTTGATGGGCGGAGGGGGGGAAACAACAGAGGAGTTAGGAAAATGGAGTTTGTTGGGGTGGATGTGGGTGGAGTATCAGTATCAGTAGCTCAAGGAGGCGTCACTGCGTTTGGACAAATCCTTATACGCTATACCACATCTGCCAAGCAGATGCCTGACCAGCAGCGTAACCCAACGCGCTTAGTCAGGCCTTGAGAAAAATAAAAGAAGCAAAAAAAGATAAGATTGATAATAATAATAGTAATAATAATAATAATAAACCAAAAGACAATAATGATGATAGATAAGCAAATGAATGTAAAACATGCAGACACACATTCACACATACAAATGCATAACAAATCCAACGAACATGCAGTTTCACAGATATGAAAGCACAAATACACATAAACGTACACGAGCCCCGACACACACACACACACACACACACACACACACACACACACACACTTATACAAGCACACACACATACGCCCCCCCCCTACACACACACACACACACACACACACACACACATACACACACACATATATATATATATATATATATATATCCACACCCGCACGTTCCAATATTTCGTTGCTTCCATAGTACAGACATGCATACACACACATACCTCATCCTCCACACACTCACACACACACACACACACACACACACACACACACACACACACACACGTGCACAGAGCTCTCCTGACATACGTGTACACTTACACACTCGCGCACGCGCGCGCACACACACACACACACATACACACAGGCTGCCACTGATTGGCCTCGAGAGGGGTGGGAAAAGATCTCTGATGCCAGGATCTCTGATGTCTAGCGTGTTGCTCAGTCTGTTGTATTTGGAAAAGCCCACAGAGACGCTGTTCTGTTTTGAAGAAATTTGCGCAATGTTGGTTTGGAAATGATGCCAGTATTCGTTTGATTTGCAAAGCATCGTGCTCTACCTTTCATGTTAGACTTCCCTCTCTCTACTTTCATTTCTTTTAGGCGATCGATGGTGTGATGGCCTTGTACCTGTTCTTTTTGGTATTCTTTGACTTTTCTGAGGATTTCCGATTTTCGTGGATGTAGGCCGCTCGTTGTTGTTGCGTTACCAGCAAGTCTGTCAGCTCGCTCATTTCCCTTAATACTTGCATGTCCTGGGCAGTATGACCGTGCAAGTTTTTTAATCTGAAAGTTGCCATTGCCTCATGCCACTCTAGGCTTCCCACGTGGGTGTGTGTGTTTGTGTGTGTGTGTGCGCGCGTGCGCGTGTGTGTGTGTGCGCGCGCGCATGCGTTCATGCACACACTCACCACGTTTTTCACACTTACAAGGAAAACACGTGTGCGCTAACGCACACACACACATTTTACCATCACTCAAATACACAAACATATTATGCACACAAACGTTCATAAACTGCACACGTACACGTGGGGCACACACACAAACACACACACACGGGCACACACGCGCATTTACGCACACGTACACATGCGAGCATGTACAAAACACACAAACGCGCACACACACGCATATACACACGCACGCACTCTCACTCCCTCAACCACTTTCACACACGATCTCCATCCTAGTCAAGACGCTGGAGCTCTTGGTAATGCTGCATACAAACGACATGGTGTCACTTCAGTTGTAGCAGTCAGTGGATTTGCTCTTCTAGGCAATAGAGACTAATCATTGAATCTATGTTCCAGGATGATTTTACATCAGCTGATTATGCACATCATTACTGCAGTTAGAAAACGTTACTTTGATCTGGATCTAAGCCCCAAAGTTCCAAAGATTCATGCATCAGCTTATGGGCGTGAAATATTTGAACATTCACTGTCACTGTCGGCACTCATGTGGCTGTGTGATCTGTATTGCATGACGTCACTCCTCCACTTGCCACTCTGTCTTTGAGCACAGAGAGAAAACACGAATTTTCACGTGGCTTTGTCATATCAAAATCTAAACTTGACCTAATTTTGAATTGTCTGACACCGCATATATGTTCAGGAAAATTCTTGTTTTAAAGTTACAGGCAAACGAAATGTCGGTTTTTCCATGTGTCTGAATAATCTGTATTGCATGAGGTCACTCCTCCACTAGCCATCCTTGTCTTCGTCTGAGTAGTGCAGAGAAAAAATACGAATTTTCCTGTGCTTCTTTCATATGGAAATTAGTTTATTCAGTTCTGAATCTTTTGACACCACATAGAGATATTCTAGATAATTCTTGTTTTTTTAAGTCACAGGCACACAAATATGTGTTTTTTTCATGAGTCCATTTCTCCATTTCTACTCCTCTGGCACACGAACTCAGAAAAAATCACAGAAAAACAACAATGACAGATAGATTCATTCTGGATTTGCTTTTTTATGATTAATCTGTGATTTTTTAACTTTTAGAAGGTTTTAGATTTGTGTACCTTATATCTATCTATCTATCTAGTGTACCTTATATCTATCTATCTATCTATCTATATATATATATATATACATATTCTTCATTTAAACCTTTTGCGTTGTAATGGTAAGAGGGGCGGGGGGTGGGGGTGGGGGGATCAGCTTATATATATATATATATATATATATATATATATATATATATATATATATAAAGGTTAAAATGAAGATGATATAATAAAATATAAAAATGTGTGTATATATATGTATATATATATATATATATATATATATATATATGTGTGTGTGTGTGTGTGTGTGTTTCCTGATGTTTTCAGCAGTGCATGCCTGTTATTGTGTAATGTGTGTTTCCATACACTTACTGGTCTTTATTATTATTATTGTTATTATTATCATCATCACCATTGTCATGTGGAAAGAAATTGACGGAACAGTCAGGCAAGGTATCACTGTGTGTGTGTGTGTGTGTGTGTGTGTGTGTGTGTGTGTGTGTGTGTGTGTGTGTGTGTGTGTCTCTGTGTGTGTGTGTGTGTGTGTGTGTGTGTGTGTGTGGTGTGTGTGTGTGTGTGTGTGTGTGTGTGTTAATAAAGAGTAACTGCGCCGAAATTCTTTCTTTAATTTTTTTTTCACGAGAATAATTTCAGCAATGATGTGATCCTGCTTGTGTGATCGGGAGGGCTTTTAACTATGGTGATAGAGAAATTAGTATATATATATATATATATATATATATATATATATATATATATATATATATATACACACATATATACATACACACACACACACACACACACACACACGTACACACACACACACACACACACACACATATATATATATATATATGTGTGTGTGTGTGTGTGTGTGTGTGTGTGTGTGTGTGTTATTTTTTTGTGTGCTGGCTTATTGTCCACGACGTTGAAGCGGTGTGGACACAAAGTAGCTTTCTCGAGTCCCTGATACACAGCCACACGGAAGCTCGCCTGCCGCAATGTCACTACCAGCACACCAAAAGGACCGATTGATGTGAGGTCGCCGTTTGGCCACTCTCCAGAGGAGACCCTGCACTGCTGCTGCTGGCGGTCAGTGGTCCCCTGTGCTGGCCCTGACCACGCCGGACATCAGCCACAGTACACCACCCTCCCCTTTCCCTCCCATACAAAGAACTTTCTTGGCAATGTATTGCGCCAGTGTATTGCGCCAGTGAATTTTCTCCCACTCGTTTCGCCAGTCGGTTCCACGAGACAAGACGAAGACGTGTTTATTTCAGGAAACCTCGTGGGGTACATGAAAATGTTACATATTTCATGTAACTAATACAAATATAAATACTATTCGGTATCGCGCTCATGGTAGTTTACAGTAACCATACCCACTGCTTGGTCAGTACATGTATACATAAAGCATGTTTCCCACCTAAGTCAGGGAACCAGTTTTGCATATTGGCCTTTTAAACATCGGTGAGCCTTGTTTTTCGAACCAAGCTTGTGAAACTGTTGGATGAGGTTGCTGAGAAATGGCCGAAGCGAATTCCACACTTTTGAGTTTTCGATCCGCTTTGGCGTCAGAGGATTGGCGGCTCTGGGGAGAAATCAGATGGACACGACTGTTAACCCACCACCCCCACCCCTCCCTTTTTCCCTTCCGCCACACCTTACCCCCTCCCTCAACCTTTTTTTTCTTCTTCGTTTGCTACGTCATTGTTATCATCTGTTGAATTATTTGTTTGGTTGGTTGGTTGGTTTTGTTTCCAGCATATCATGTCGAAGAAGAAAGCGTTGATGTGGGTGCTCGGGTCTGTGGCTGCCACCGTGACTTTGATTTTTGGTAAGAATTGGAAGTGAAGGGGGAAAGGGTGGGAGTGTGCGTGTGTACGTGTGTGTGTGTGTGTGTGTGTGTGTGTGTGTGTGTGTGTGTGTGAGAGAGAGAGAGAGAGTTATCATTCTGTGTTAAAAACTCTTAATGACCAGACTCTCTCTCCCTCTCTCCCTCCCTCTCTCTCTCTCCCTCCCTCTCTCTCACTCTCTCTCTCCCTCCCTCTCTCTCTCTCTCTCTCCCTCTCTCTCTCTCACTCTCTTTATTGCTACTACTGCTGCACTACTTCTACTGCTACCAGTGCTGTTGCTACAAATCCTATTAGTGCTGCTGCTGCTGCTACTATACTATTACTAGTAGTGCTGCTGCTGCTACTACTACTATTTCTGCTACTACTATTGCTACTAGTGGTGTTGCTAATACAAATGCTGCTGCTGCTACAAATGCTCTTGTTACTACTCTTCCTGCTGCTGCTACTACTACTATTTCTGCTACTACTATTGCTACTAGTGGTGTTGCTAATACTAATGCTGCTGCTGCTACAAATGCTCTTGTTACTACTGCTGTCGATGCTGCTGCTGCCACTGATAGTGCTGCTGTTGCTGCCACTGATAGTGCTGTTGCTGCCAGTGATAGTGCTGTTGCTGCCAGTGATAGTGCTGTTGCTGCCAGTGATAGTGCTGCTGTTGCTGCCACTGATAGTGCTGTTGCTGCCACTGATAGTGTTGTTGCTGCCACTGATAGTGCTGCTGTTGCTGCCACTGATAGTGCTGCTGTTGCTGCCACTGTGTTGCTGCCACTGATAGTGCTGCTGTTGCTGCCACTGATAGTGCTGCTGTTGCTGCCACTGATAGTGCTGCTGTTGCTGCCACTGATAGTGCTG